>NC_084615.1:21494612-21694612 GCF_033978795.1 Nerophis ophidion
GAAGAAAGCAATAAAACAATTATATTAAAAAAGAAATAAAACAATCAGTATATTGTTTTATTTTATTATGATGGTTGTCCCGCGACACCAAAGGGAATAAGCGGTAGAAAATGGATGGATGGTTTTCCACACATTTTTTTTTTTTGCTTTATTTATGTTCCTTTGATATTGTACCGAGTCTTTGATTTATTTTGCACAATTTTCCATTTTGTCTACTATTTGTGCACTTTCATTGTTGAATCTGTTCTTGATTTATTGTCATTTGGTAGCGCCTGCACAATTTGTATTCAAATGATTAGAAGGGCACGAATCTTGCTTTTTCTTTAACAAAATAACGTTTGCCTGGGCGGCCTGAAACACGCGCCCTCCTTTTAAACCAACACTTGGCTTGACCCTTAAAGGGGAACATTATCACAATTTCAAAAGGGTTAAAAACAATAAAAATCGGTTCCCAGTGGCTTGTTGTACTTTTTGAAGTTTTTTTCAAAATTTTAAAGGTCCCGCAATATCCCTAAAAAAAAGCTTTAAAGTGCTTGATTTTCGCTATTTGCGATGCAACTGTCCATTTCCCTGTGACATCATACAGTGCTGCCAATGTAAACAAACAATGGCAGATAGCACAGCAAGATATAGCGACATTAGCTCGGATTCAGACTCAGATTTCAGCGGTTTGAGCGATTCAACAGATTACGCATGTATTGAAATGGATGGTTGGAGTATGAAAGTATTGAAGAAGAAATTGAAGCTATTGAGCGAATAGCTATTGACGCTATTCATAGCCATAGCATGGCCGAATAGCTGCGTTAGCATCGGTGGTAAAATATTCGGACCAAACAATCAGGACTTTCGCATCTCTTGACACGGGAGCAACTTAAATCGGTCGATTGGTGTTTTTTCGCATTAAATGTGGGTGGAAGGAAACGTAATATAGTTGCAAATGCATCTGCAGGTTATCCATACATCTCTGTGCCATGTCTGCTTTAGCACCGCCGGTAAATAGCATGTTAGCATCGATTAGCGTAGCATGTTAGCATCGATTAGCTGGCAGTCACGCCACAACCAAATATGTCTGATTAGCACATAAGTCCACATCAACAAAACTCACCTTTGTGATTTCGTTGACTTTATCGCTGCAAATGCATCTGCAGGTTATCCATACATCTCTGTGCCATGTCTGTCATCGCCGGTAAAATGTGGAGACACTCCGGCACATTCAATGGGGGTCTGGCGGCAGACACTTTCGCATCTTCGGGCCAGTGGTGCAACTTGAATCCCTCCCTGTTAGTGTTGTTACACCCTCCGACAACACACAGACGAGGCACGATGTCTCCGAAGTTCCAAAAAATTGTCAAAAAAATGGAAAATAACAGAGCTGAGACCCGGTGTTTGTAATGTGTTGAAAATGAAAATGGCGGCTGAATTACCTCGGAGACGTCAAGTTCCGACGTCATCACCACATGAGCGATAACAGAAAGGCGTTTAATTCGCCAAAATTCACCCATTTAGAGTTCAAAAATCGGTTAAAAAAATATATGGTCTTTTTTCTGCACCATCAAGGTATATATTGACGCTTACATAGGTCTGGTGATAATGTTCCCCTTTAAAAAGTTACAATTCCAGGTGTGAGCTGAGACAACCTGAGGGATGCCAGAAGCGGAGCGTTTGGGTACGTCCGTCTACAGGTAAAGAAACATCAGCTGTTTGACGGTACGGCGCTTTGCTTTTCAATCTTTAGTTCTCCTGCCAGCACAATCGAGTCCCAGATCGGTCTTAAGTGAGCTCCACGTGGGAACTCTGCCCGCCTGTTCTTCATTTAAAGGAAACTGATAGCTCCACGTGTTGATAATCAAACATATTTTCTCCTGGCATCAGACTATTCCTCAATATCTTGTGCTTGAACCACCCTAGGTTTGGCCGTTACTTATGAATACACACATTTTATTCCAATTGATCTCCTCACAAAATGTTTAGCAGTGACAAGCCCTTCTGATATTCTTTTTTAGTCCCGACCTCTGCTGTCTCCCTTTTATTTTACTCTCGCCTTACTCCCGACTCCTCTTCCAGCGTCTTTATTTTTCCTGGTAGCGGCAGCGTGTCTCCGTTTTAACTCCGGTTGGCCCTTAAGCTCATGTAAATGAGTTTGACTCTTGACGTTATAAAACAAAAGAGGATCGAGGAGGAGGGAAAAAAATATATATATAAATAAAAAAAACAAGGCCTTTAGTGACACAATCCAGCAGATAAAAAGCAAGTATCTTCACGTTGCTGGGGAATGTGTATCGTGACACACCGCCCGTTTGATGCTTTGTTTTGGAACGTAGTCAAGGACGTTTTAGAAGCATTTCAATGCAGGATGCTTTTGTGGATTCCCTGTTTTTGCACGTTTTTTTCTGAAACAAGCATTGTTGTGAATTTTAGTTATTGGATATAAGTCCAGGTGCCTTCATTTGAAATATTTACTTCATAAAGGCTACAAAAATGGTAAATAAAAACAGAATACAATGATTTGCAAATCCTTTTTTAACCTATATTCAATTGAATGGACTGCAAAGAGGAGCTATTTAACATTCAAACTGCAAAACTCTGGTATTTATTGCAACTTTTAGCTCATTTGGCCTGCAACTTGTTTCAAATAAGCTGGCATGAGTGGCAAAAAAGACAGAGGAAAATGGATAAATGCTCATCCCACAGGTGAACAGGCTAATCGGGAACAGGTGGGTGCCGTGATTGGGTATAAAATGCCTAGTCATTCACAAACAAGGATGGAGGCGAGGGTCACCACTTTGTGAACAAATGCGTGAGCAAATCGTCCAACAGTTTAGGAGCAACATTTCTCAACCAGCTATTGCAAGGAATTTGTTTGTAATACAGCGTGTAAAGGATATCACCACATGGGCTCAGGAACACTTCAGAAAACCACTGTCAGTAACTACAGTTGGCCGGTACATCTGTAAGTGCAGGTTAAAACTCTACTATGGGATTCGAAAGCCATTTCTCAACAAGACCCAGAAATGCCGCCAGCTTCTCCGAGCTTGAGCTCATCTCAGATGGACTGATGCAAAGTGGAAAAGTGTTCTTTGGTCCGACGATTTCCGAATTGCTTCAAATTGGGAACATGTTTCGGTGTAAAAGCAGCTTCCGTGAAATGCTCAGCGTCAAATCGGGGTCGTTCTCCTAGGAATGCAGAACGGACGACCCCGGTAACTAAGGTAACCACTTAGCACTGGAATCATGAACTCGAAGCCAAAAAACAAGAAATACCAACGTGACTGTTGCATACGGCAAAACAATGAAGCCAGCAACATGAATAAATAGCTCTCTGATTAGTGCCCGGTAGCAGGTGACCGTGCCGATCACTAATCAGAGGCATGTGAACCCAATTAGTACCAATGCTAACCAAAAACAAACCCAGAAGTGCACAAAACAGGAGCTAAGGGAGTCCAAAACTTACAGAACATAACTAAATAAAACATGATCCGGCCAAGGATTATGACACGCAGTCATTCACAAACAAGGATGGGGCAAAGGTCACCAATTTGTGAGCAAATACGTGAGCAAATTAATTACGGAAAACATTTCTCAACCAGGCATGGCAAGGAATCTAGGGATGTCGCCATAATATCAACAAAAAGTTCAGCGAATCTGGAGAAATCACTGCACGTAAGCAGCAAGGCTAAAAAAACAACATTGGATGCGCATAGCCTTCGATCCTCAGGTGGTACTCCATCAAAAACCGACATCAGTGTGTAAAGGTTATCGCCGCACGGGCCCAGGAACACTTCGGAAAACCACTGTCGGTAACGAGAGTTTGTCACTACATCTGTAAGTGCAAGTTAAAACTCTCCTATGCAAAGCCCAAGCAATTTATCAACAACACCCGGAAACGCCGCCGGCTTCACTGGGCCCAAGCTCATCCAAGATGGACTGATGCAAGGTGTAAAAGTGTACCATGGTCTGATGAGTCCACATTTCAAATAGTTTTTGGAAACTTCACTAGTTTTGGGTTTTGTTATTGGATTAATGTCTGGGTGTTTACATTTCATATATTTATTTCATAAAAGGCTATTCAAGCCTTTAAGAAGTATCGACTAAAGAAGGACAGGAAGTGAGATTTATTTAATATGTACTTTTCTGTAAAATTAGTAAATCTTTGGGAAACGAAAAATTCCCTCTGATTTCCATTCCTGGGGTCACAATTCGATTCAGGACCTATTTTTAAATCACCACAATTCTCAATTCAAACTGATTCTCACAATGTACTATTTGGTATGTGAAAATTACCGTATTTTCCGGCTGATCCAAATCCATACTGACCCCTGTTAAAAAAAATAAAATGTAAAATGCTGTGCACGAATACGGGCGGTATTATTTATTTTATAGAAATCAGAGCAGGCGGGGGAGCATGAAACGAGAAGGAATGGTATGGAAGCTTCAGGCAGCATGCCGGGGAAAGACCACATATGCACGTCCGTATATCTGTGACGTCAAAGGGTGTTGAAAAAAAATACAGCAAGGAAGGGATTCGTATGGATCTCGCATGAGAGGAAAAGGGGAGGTTAATCATTTTGGAATGCAGTCTGCCGGAAATGACGGAAAGCGCCAATCGACACAACAACTGACGCTGTGTTCAAAGTTAGAATCGGCCCGAAACACATTTTAAGATATTCAACACTTTACTACCATCTCACGACTTAAGTGGAGAGTGCAAACCCCTAATTTGTCACGTTTCATGTGTCAGGTAAACTGTGACAAATGGGGCCAGATTGCGCTTTGGTATTATTTTAACACGAATATCCAACTTTATAACAATATGTCTCAGGGAGAAAAGATAGAAATCATCACAGGTAACCTGTAACATGTACAAATATGACGTTTACTCGAAGATCCTTTTTTTTTTAATTTTTTTTATGACAAAAAGTTTTGATTCTTTTTCAAAATTCTAGGGAAACAAAAACTGCTCCTTTTATTGACTGCAGTTATGTAAACAGGAAATGAGTGAAAAAAACAACTTGGAGCAAAATTTTCATTTTTAATAATGACAGTCTCCTCGTGTAAAGTACACAGAAGAGGGGAGGTTAATCAATGTGCAATGCAGTCTTCTGGAAATGATGGCAAGTGCCACTCGACGTAGAAACTGAAGCTGTGTTCAAAGTTAGAATTGGCCCAAAACAATTTTTAAGCTTTTAAACACTCTACTATCTTTCGAGTAAAGTGAACCGGGCAATGCCCAAATTTGTCACGTTTCATGTGTCAGGTAAACCGTGAAAAAATGGGGCCATATTAATCCCCTTCCTACCATACTATCCAAGGGATAGTATGGTATCCAAAATGTTGTGCGAGTCCACACCCAATTGCATGAAATTTATGATTTGACGCTTTGGTATTCTTTAACACCAACATCCAACATTATAAAAATAAATAGGTTAATAATTTTGCAATGCAGTCTGCTGGAGATGACGGAAAGTGCCACTCGACATAGAAACCGACGCTGTGTTCAAAGTTAGAATTGGCCCAAAATACATTTTAAGCTATTCAACACTCTACTACCATCTCGCAACTAAAGTGGACAGTGCAATTCCCTAATTCGTCACGTTTCATGTGTCAGGTAAACCGTGACAAAAGGGGCCATATTAATCCTCTCCCTAGTATACCAGCTTTAAGAGGCATCCAAAACGTTGTGCAAGCCCACATCCAAATGCATAAAACTTATGATTTGACGCTTCGGTATTTTTCAACACCAATATCCAAAATAATAAAAAAATATATATATAGTTTAATCATTGTGCAATGCAGTCCGCTGGAAATGATGGAAAGTGCCACTCGACGTAGAAACCGACGCTGTGTTCAAAGTTAAAATCGGCCCGAAACACATTTTTAACTATTCAACACTCTACTACCATCTCGTGACTAAAGTGGATAGTGCAATCCTCTATTTTGTCAGGTAAACCTTGACAAAAGGGGCCATATTAATCCCCTTCCTACTCTACCAGCATTAAGAGGCATTCAAAATGTTTTACAAGCCCACACCCAAAGGCAGGAAACTTATGATTTGACGCTTTGGTATTATTTAACACCAATATCCAACATTATAAAAATAAATAAGTTAATAATTGTGCAACGCAGTGTGCTGGAAATGACGGAAAGTGCCACTCGACGTAGAAACCGACGCTGTGTTCAAAATTAGAATTGGCCCAAAACATTTTTTTAAGCTAGTCAACACTCTACTGCTATCAAAGTGGACCGTGCAATCCCCAAATTTGTCACGTTTCATATGTCAGGTAAACCGTGACAAAAGGGGCCATATTAATCCCCTTTCTACTATACCAGCTTTAAGAGGCATCCAAAACGTTGTGCAAGCCCACACCCAAATACATGAAACTTATAATTTGACGCTTTGGTATTATTTAACACCAATATCCAACATTATAAAAATATATAGGTTAATTATTGTGCAACGCAGTCGGCTGGAAATGACGGAAAGTGCCACTCGACGCTGAAACCGACGCTGCGTTCAAAGTTAGAATTGGCCCAAAACAATTTTTTAAGCTATTCAACAATCTACTACCATCAAAGTGGACCGTGAATCCCCAAATTTGTCACGTTACATGTGTCAGGTAAACAGTGCCATTTTAATCTTTTTTGTTTTGTTTGTTTTGACAACAATATTTGGTTGTTTTTCAAAATTCTAAGGAAACAAGAACTATTGTCTCTCCTCTCATTGGCTGCAGTTATGTAAACAGGAAAATAGTATCACGAGTGAAAAAATGAATAAATTAGCATTTTTTTTAACAGTGACAGTCTCCGAGTGTAAAGTACGCAGCGTATAACCCGGTGCGCTTTAAGGGGCAAGCATATTGATGAGAAATAAAAAATGTGCCGCTTGATCCCCAAACGCCCACGCTGGGTTTACTACGTCAACAGCTGACCAAATAGACCACATCCAGGTGGGAAATCACAATTAAAATGCCTTCCAGTACGGCGTAAAGAAGGGTTAAATATCGTGGCTGCTGTAGAAAAAAAAAAAATAACTCGAAATGCAGAAGTATGAGCTTTGACCTCCGCAGTCATTAAAATTAATAGGCTCCGTTCTTTGACAAAGAGAACGGATGCCTAAATGCTGAAGAGGTTCTTTAGGGGTTTGACCTGTAGCATCCTGGCAGGAATCATGTGGAAAAAAAAAAATAGGAACCCCCCCTGAGGGGATCAGCATGCTTGGTGAAGTGTAGAATAAGGCTTGATGTATCATTAATATTTGCACAAATACAACACGGCCCTATGGGTGGATCTTGCGTGACATTTCGGGTAATGAGACTGATAAATTACAAGGTAAACGACATATGCAAAAATATATATACAGTATGTAAACATGCATATATTTTGTTACCGGTACCAAAATATATTTCGAGACTTTTCGATACATTTTGATACTTTTCTAAATAAAGGGCACCACAAAAAATAGCTTTATTTAAAACAAAAAAAATTGTACGGTACATTAAACATATGTTTATTCTTGCAAATTTGTGCTTGAAATAAAGTAGTTAACATTCTAGACTAAAGATGTCCAATAATGGCTTTTTTTTGCCGATATCCGATATTCCGATATTGTCCAGTAAATACTGGTATTTCAGTTTTGAGCACGTAATAAGAAAAGGCCCCTTACTTTGACATTCGCAGTGGTGGATTGGAAGGAGGCCCTAATTGGGACTTCGTAATGTAAAGGTGACAGCCCTATCCTTGAGAAGAGACTACCTGTCTCTTTTAAGTTACCGCTTAAAGCTAGAGATGTCCAAAATTAGCGTTTTTTTGCCGATATCCGATATTGCGATATTGTCCAGTAAATACTGGTATTTCAGTTTTGAGCACGTAATAAGAAAAGGCCCCTTACTTTGACATTCGCAGTGGTGGATTGGAAGGAGGCCCTAATTGGGACTTCGGAATGCAAAAGTGACAGCCCTATCCTTGAGAAGAGACTACCTGTCTCTTTTAAGTTACGACTTAAAGCTAGAGATGTCCGGTAATGGCTTTTCTTGCCGATATCTGATATTCCGATATTGTCCAAACAAGTTTAAGTAAATAGTGGTATTTCAGTTTTGAGCACGTAATAAGAAAAGGCCCCTCACTTTGACATTCGCAGTGGTGGATTGGAAGGAGGCCCTAATTGGGACTTCGGAATGCAAAGGTGACAGCCCTATTCTTGAGAAGAGACTACCTGTCTCTTTTAAGTTACCGCTTAAAGCTAGAGATGTCCAAATTTAGCGTTTTTTGCCGATATCCAAAATTCTGATATTGTCCAGTAAATAGTGGTATTTCAGTTTTGCGCACATAATAAGAAAATACCCCTTACTTTGACATTCGCAGTGGTGGATTGGAAGGAAGTCCTAATTGGGACTTCGGAATGCAAAGGTGACAGCCCTATCCTTGAGAAGAGACTACCTGTCTCGCTTAAGTTGTGAATTATATTTATATAGCGCTTTTCTTTAGTGACTCAAAGCGCTTTACATAGTGAAACCCAATATGTAAGTTACATTTAAACCAGTGTGGGTGGCACTGGGAGCACGTGGGTAAAGTGTCTTGCCCAAGGACACAACGGCAGTGACTAGGATGGCGGAAGCGGGAATCGAACCTGCAACCCTCAAGTTGCTGGCACGGCCACTCTACCAACCGAGCTACACCGCTTAAAGCTAGAGATGTCAAATAAGGTTGTTTTTTTTTTCCGATATCCGGTATTCCGATATCGTCCAAATCTTAATTACCGATTCTGATACTGATATATACAGTCGTGGAATCAACACATTATCATTCCTAATTGTCTTGAGATACCCCGTTGGATGCATTAAACAATGTAACAAGGTTTTCCAAAATAAATCAACTCAAGTTATGGGGGAAAAAAATGCTATATTTATCATTGAAGTCACAAAGTGCATTATTATTATTATTATTTTTATTTTTTTAACATGCCTCAAAACAGCAGCTTGGGATTTGGGACATGCTCTCCCTGAGAGAGCATGAGGAGGTTGAGGTGGGCGGGTTTTAGGGCTTATGTATATTGTAGCGTCCCGGAAGAGTTAGTGCTGCTTTGTGTTCTAGGCATTTGTTCTGTTGTGTTTATGTTGTGTTACGGTGTGGATGTTCTCCCGAAACGTGTTTGTCTTTCTTGTTCGGTGTGGGTTCACATATGTGTAACAGTGTTAAAGATGTTTATATGGCCACCCTCAGTGTGACCTGTATGGCCTTTGACCAAGTATGCCTTGCAGGTATTATGTGACTGGGCCGGCATGCAAAGACAGTGCCTTTGAGGTTTATTGACACTCTGTACTTCGTTTTTTGAAGCTTTTCAGGTGGAATTCTTTCACATTCTTGCTTATGTACGGATTAAGTTTTTCAACAGTCTGGGATCTTTGTTGTGGTATTTTTGGCTTCATATTGCACCACACATTTTCAACGGTAGACGGGTCTAGACTAAAGGCAGGCCAGTCTAGTACCCGCCCTATTTTACTATGAAGCCACGCTGTTGTAACACTTGGCATTGTCTTGCTGAAATAAGCAGGGGCGGCCAAAATAACTTTGCTTGGATGGCAACATATGTTGCTCCAAAACTTGAATGTACCTTTCAGCATTAATGGTGCCTTCACAGATGTGCAGTTTACCCATGTCTTGGGCACTAATGCACCCCATTGTCCTTGATTATATTGAGGGTTCCAGGTTTAATCCCCGCTTCTGCCATTCTAGTCGCTGCCGTTATGTCCTTGGGCAAGACACTTTACTCACCTGCCCTCAGTGCCACCCACACTGGTTTAAATGTAACTTAAATATTGGGTTTCAATATGTAAATGCTCTTTGAGTCACAAGAGAAAAGTATAAATATAATTCACTTCACTTCCAGCTTAGCAAAGTTAACGAGACGGGCGTGACGTCATGTGAGTAGAAATTGTACATTTAGCTTCACTGTTATTTTGTTCAGGGGTTATCATACAACTATTTGTTCACGCATTTTGTCATGCAGTGTACTGAAAATGATGGAAAGCGTCACTCGACATAGCAACCGGCAGCTGAAGTGGATAATGCAGCCCCTAATTTGTCACGTTTCATGTGTCAGGTAAATTGCAAAAAATGGGTCCAAATTTAGCCCCTTGCTACTAAGGTACACTAAAAATATATTATTACAAATATCATTAAAAAGGCATATCTCATTTTACGTATTTGGGTTTGTAAAGGCGGAAAATGCCGCTGCTGCTCTTGTATTAGATCTCGTTAGTCTCAAGTGTGCGTCATGAAGTGGCAGATCACTTAAAGTGTTGGTAAACTATGGAGCCAGTGGCACGCCGTGCAATTCCCACCCAGACCTTCAGTATTGTCCGACTTCAATAATTACCTCTCAAAATACCATCATTTATGTCCCCAAATGACCATTGGTGGAGAAATACTATACACAAACACATGTACAATTGAGACACATCATCAGTGAACAAAAAAGGCTATTTTCTGGCACTTTTAAAAATCAATAAACCCGCATCAGAAATGAAAACATATTGTATGTGGTACTGTGAAAATTAAAATAGTAGAAAAATATTAAACGTGAAAAAATTAAGAAATCAAATATTTGAACTCTCAATTTGTAGCACCCATTCGACGCCGTATAAGCCGGTGGTACCAATCATAGTCGGTTGATCCATCCATCCATCCATCCATCCATCCGCTTGCCCGAGGTCGGGTCGCGGTTGATTCGAGGGGAAATGACAGGTATTTCCTCATTTCATGGCTGACATCCGTTCACAAGATGTAGTTTCTCCTTAAATATCCTTCTTGAAAATGGCCTTGCAAATATATGTATGTATACACTATATTGCCAAAGGTATTTGGCCACCTGCCTTTACTCACATATGACCTTGAAGTGCCATCCCTATGGAATTGTCCGAAATGTTTTGGTATCCTGGAGCATTCAAAGTTCCTTTCACAGGAACTAAGCAGCCAAGCCCGACTCCTGAAAAACCAACCCAAAACCAGTATTCCTCCTCTACCAAATTTCACACTTGGCACAATGTAACCTTCTCCTGGCAACCTCCAAACCCAGACTGGTCCATCAGATTGCCAGATGGAAACGCGTGATTCATCACTCTAGAGTCCAGTGGCGACATGCTGTACACCACTCCATCCCACGCTTTGCATTGGACTTGGTGATGTATGGCTTAGATGCAGCTGCTCGGCCATTGAAACCCATTCCATGAAGCTCTCTGTGTACTGTACATGGGCTAATTGGAAGGTCACACAAAGGTTGGAGCTCTACGCACTATGCGCTTCAGCATCCGCTGACCCCTCTCTGTCAGTTTGCATGGCCTACCACTTGGTGGCTGAGTTGCTATTGTTCCCAAAACTTTTCACTTTTCTTGTAATAATGTTGACTTTGGAATATTTAGGAGCGACTGGATTTGTTGCACAGGTGGCATTCTATGACAGTTCCACGCTGGAAATCACCGAGAGAGGCCCATTCTTTCAGAATTGTTTTTAGAAACCGTCTCATGCCTAAGTGCTTGGTGTTATACACCGGGACAAATGATTATGACACCTGATTCTCATCATTTGGATGGGTGGCCAAATACCTTTGGTGTATCTGTCACCTAATCTATATTTTTTTCTCCTTCTTTGTGGGTTAAAAAAGTAGCCATATCAAATTAATCCGCTTACGGTCCCGAGTGTTGTTGATTCTGAAGGCTACATGTGAATACTTTTAGATATTTAGGGAAAGTAAATAAAATATTGCTTTGATCTTTAATTGAGATCATGATTCCTGGTTATGGTTCACCACTGCATGAAGCGACCGCAACACTCTACAGGATGACCACACAGTCAACACCCGACCGACTCAGACAAAAAAACGGCACATGCCAGTGAGATCATAGTCCATCCAACTGACCTCTGAAGCGTTATCTTCACAAGGCGCCGGGAAATATCCCAACCGTCCAGACTACCCGCATCAGCAAATCCGCATTTCCAAGGTCGAAGCGAGAACATGGGTTCATAGCGGGGTTCCAAATTATTAAATATCTTAACAAGCAAATATAAAAGAGCAAGATACAAGTAAAAATAGACCTATCAATTCTGCAATTGGGTTTCGCCTTTTACTGTGCCCTTTAAAGAGTTCTCTTTTAACTTTTTAGCGAGCGAACGCTCTGTCCTTCACCGACCTGGATCCTTAGCAGTGGAACCATTAGAAGGAGAACACCAGATGACAAATACCCCGGGATCATGCTGAGTATCCAGTTGGTACATTTGTCTTTATGACAAAGCATTTCCTTCGAGGCGATCGGCTCACCCAGTACCGTACCGACAGATACATATTGGAAACAGGTCAAACCCTACGTCATTTTATTTTTTATTTATTTATTTATTTATTTGTTTCAATTTATTTAAATGAATTCATCAATCTACCCAACAATGCAATCCAATTCCAAAACCAAACCCGACCCAGCAACATTCAGAATAGCAATAAACAGAGCAATTGAGGACACACAAACATGACACGGTATAATCTAAACGTAGTGAAACAAAAGTGATTATTATCAATATTAGTAACAATTAGTAACAATTTCAAAATAGCAGTGATTAAAAATCCCTCAACGTCATGATCTGTGTCATTTATTAGGCTGACAAAACCCAAAATGGAAATGTTCCCAATGGGTCGATCAATATGGGTGTTTTCTTAAAATGAATTTAGTTCATTTTTACTGCAACGCCTCGGTTTGGTAACTACAGTAACTCAACATGCCACCTTTGACACAACATAAACAATATATTGTAAATCCCACATTCTTTATTTTCATGTACATTCTGGGTGTCTCATTCAGTAAAAAAAAGGTAAAATTCCATTCTGTTTTTTAAAACAGTATGTCATATTGCTTATAGCATTCGAGCAGACATTATTGTGAGATTTTGTATTAGTATTCCTAAAAATTCAAATAAACCGCCTCCCAGACACATTTTATTTGTCTAAATTTGGCCCCCCAAGGAAAAATAATTGCCCAGGCCTGGTATACCGGTATTAATAATGTACGGCAGTACTAAAGAATTGAAAACAGTACTATGCTGCTTCTGAAAAATACCGATATTAATAATGTTATCAATATTCAGTGTTTTATTGGTCATAGTTAATATTGTAAATCCCACATTCTTTATTTTCATGTACATTCTGGGTGTCTCATTCAGTGAAAAAAATAAATACATATAATTTTGTTTTTAAAGCAGTATGTCATAATGTTTTTAGCATTCAATCAGACATTAATGTGAGGTTTTGTATTAGTGTTCCTAAAAAATCAGATATACCGGCCCCCAGACACATTTTTTTTTCTCTAAGTTTGGCCCCCCGAGGCAAAATAATAGCCAAAGCCTGGTATACCGGTCTTAATAAAATATGGCGGTACTGAAGAATTGAAAACGGTACTATACTACTTAAAAAAAATACCAATAATATTCATGTTGTCAATACTCAGTGTTTTATCGTTCATAGTTAATATTGTAAAACCCACATTCTTTGTATCCATGTACATTCTGGGTGTCTCATTCAGTTAAACATTTTTTAATTCCATTCCGTATTTTGAATGCGGTCTGTCATAACGTTTTTAGCATTCAATCAGACAGTAATGTGAGGTTTTGTATTAGTGTTCCTAACAAATCAGATATACCGGCCCCCAGACACATTTATTTTTCTCTAAATTTCAGTCAAAATAATTGCCCAGGCCTGAAATACCAATACTAATAAAGTACAGCGGTACTAAAGAATTGAAAACGGTACTCTCTCTTGGTTGCTTTGTTGGGTCTGCTCCTGTCTCTCACCATGCTCCCTCCACCCCTGCAGATGATGGCGTGGAACACCACAGGGTATATGTTTCTTTTACTTTTTATTCATAGCTGTATGTAGAAGTGGCTGATTGCATCAGCTCTGCTCTTTTAATGTCTTTAATGCCCTTTGTGTTCTTTGATATTTGCCTCATACAAACATGTAAGAGGGATGTGTGCTATGGCTATGAGTTTTTTTTTTCCTTGGCCTCAGTCTGGACCCCCTCTCCAGGGGCCCAGGCTTTGGGGGGCTGGGGGGAGGGTTGTAGTTGGCTAATCGGGACTAAGAAGTCCAAGTTTTTAGTCCAAGTCCACCCCTGCATACAAAGTGATGTGAGCAGATGAAATCCTATAACCCGACACCCCTGGCGATTTCTTCGATGTGCCTAAAAATAGAACTCCCCAACAGAGTCCTGATGGAAAAAGGCAGAGGCATGGCTTCACGACTTCATTATACCCTCCCCGCATTTACCCGCGCACCATGACGGTTCTACCGATCCCCGGCAGACTAGCGAGACACAAAACCCCCACCCGCAGATCCACCCGCCGCGTGTCACCCTCCAGAGAACCACGCACTCTCATGTTACTGCTGCGTCCCGCCAGCATCGAGGAGGACGACATCAAATCTTTTCAGTTGCAACAATAAATAAATGATCAGTGATTAAATATGGCCGTAATTCTCTTCCTTTCTCCTTAGAAAATCTGGGATTTTGTTTGCATATTCTGTCTGAAACTCGGCAAGATTCTTCACACATTTCTACGAATCGACTGCTCAGCTCTGCTGATACTTGCCATTGAATTATTCCTGACCTCTGCGACTCGCTACTTGTGCAGTCCGCTCTCATAGTGAGTGCATTGCAATATTGGACACGGAGAGGTAGCGGCGAGCTGTGCTGTGTATCGATCCCCCCCTCACCCCACCCCACCCACCCCCGTTGTCACGTCGTCGCCGAGTTTAAAGGAACTTAGGGCTGCCGACGCATACAAAATATTCCTTTTCTGGCACGGATCTGCGGGAGTTTTGTCGGCGGTGACAGTAGCGTGCTGTAATTTGGAACGACCTACGCACTAGAAAGTACAAGTTTGTTCACCCCCCGCTCCCCAAAGACAACGGAAAGTAAAAAAAAAGTGATTCCTCTGTCATAGGTGTATTTAAGTACGGTATTTTCCGGCCCATAGGGCGCACCGCAGATTATTGGTCTATGTGGAAGGGGGCGTGGCCCCCGGACCTGCAGCGAAGCGGGGTTTGCCAGGACCTGCTTCGAGATCAGCGACAGGTGCGGAGATGGCCCACCTGGGCCTGGTTATCTAATCACCTGTCGCTCTGTTATAAAAGGCGGCAGCCGGGAGAAGAAGTGAAGTGAATAATATTTATACAGAGCTTTTCTCTAGGGCAGGGGTCACCAACCTTTTTGAAAACAAGAGCTACTCTTTGGGTACTGATTAATGCGAAGGGTTACCAGTTTGATACACACTTAAATTGCCAGAAATATCTATTTTTATAAAAAAAATGGGTATTTATGTCTGTCATTTCGTCATGCATTTTTTTTCCTTTTACGGAATATTTTTTTGTAGAGAATAAATTCTGAAAAAAACACTTAATCGAACGGTTTAAAAGAGGAGAAAACACGAAAAAAATGAAAATTACATTTTGAAACATAGTTTATCTTCAATTTCGACTCTTTAAAATAAAAAATTCAACCGAAAAAAAATGAAAAGAAAAACTAGCCAATTTGAATCTTTTTAAAATAATTACAAAAATAATTTAAGGGACATCATTAGTATTTTTTCTTGATTAAGATTAATTTTAGAATTGTGATGACATGTTTTAAATAGGTTAAAATCCAATCTGCACTATGTTAGAATATATAACAAATTGGACCAAGCTATATTTCTAACAAAGACAAATCATTATTTCTTCTAGATTTTCCAGAACAACAATTTTAAAATAAATTTAAAAGACTTTGAAATAAGATTTAAATTTGATTCTACAGATTTTCTAGATTTGCCAGAATATATATATTTTAAATTTTAATCATAATAAGTTTGAATAAATATTTCAAAAATATTCTTCGTCGAAAAAACAGAAGCAAAAATGAAGAATCAAATTAAAATGTATTTATTATACTTTACAATAAAAAAACAATACTTGAAGATTGATTTAAATTGTCAGGAAAGAAGAGGAAGGAATTAAAAAGGTAAAAGGTATATGTTTTTAAAAATCTTAAAATCATTTTTAAGGTTGTATTTTTTCTCTAAAATTGTCTACTGAAAGTAATAAGAAGTAAAGTAAAATAATAAATGATTGTATTTAAACAAGTGAAGACCAAGTCTTTAAAATATTTTCTAGGATTTTCAAATTCTATTTGAGTTTTGTCTCTCTTAGAATTAAAAATGTCGAGCAAAGCGAGACCAGATTGCTAGTAAATAAATACAATTTAAAAAATAGAGGCAGCGCACTGGTAAGTGCTGCTATTTGAGCTATTTTTACAACAGGCCAGCGGGCGACTCATCTGGTCCTTACGGGTTACCTGGAGACCACGGGTGACCCCTGGTCTAGTGACTCAAAGCACTTTACATGGTAAAACCCCAATATTTAAGTTATATTTAAACCAGTGTGGGTGGCACTGGGAGCAGGTGGGTAAAGTGTCTTGCCCAAGGACACAACGGCAGTGACTAGGATGGCTGCAGTTGCTGGCATGGCCACTCTACCAATCGAGCTTTACAGCCCCACAGAGGGGTGGTGGAGCTGGAGCAAGAGCGAGACAGCCACAAACAAAAACTTTCTGAAAAGCACAACAGAAAAACTTTATTGCAAAATAAGCCAGTGTTGGAACCCGGAAACTGAACTGTCATACCTGTGCTTGGTGGTCCGAAGAACTCCGAGGAGGGACACCTCCACAATTTGTTGTTGCCGAAACGCTGCCGGGAAATGGTTTTCTAAAACACTCAATCGGGTAATGGTCCGATTCTATTGGCCGGGCATCCGGGCAGACGTGACCACGTCCCCTCCACAGTCTATTCTTGATCTTTTTTCATATATAAGGCGCACCAGATTACAAGGCACATTAAATGAGTCATATTATTATTTATTTATTTTTTCTGAATTGAAAACACTTCCTTGTTGTCTGCATAACATGTAATGATGGTTCTTTGTGGGCGGTCTTATTTACGTGGCTGACGCGTCTTCTCCCCGTCATCTTTGTTGAAGCGGCGTAGCGTGCAAGGACAGGGATGGAAGAAGTGTCAAAAGATGTCGCTAACTGTTTCAGTGACATTCAGACTTTTATTTCAATCAATAACGGAGCAGCATCTTCTCATTCGGAAACAACAACAAAAACCTCCGACCGGAACTCTCTAATAACTAAAGTTCCTTGGGTGACCCTGCCCCAAGTGGAGGAGTTCAAGTACCTAGGAGTCTTGTTCACGAGTGAGGGAAGAGTGGATCGTGAGATCGACGGGTGTATCGGCAGCGGCGTATTCAGTAATGCGGACCTTGAATCGACCCGTTGTGGTGAAGAAAAAGCTGAGCCGGAAGGCAAAGCTCTCAATTTACCGGTCGATCCCCGTTCCCATCCTCACCTATGGTCATGAGCTTTGTGTTATGACCGAAAGGACAAGATCACGGGTACAAGCGGCCGAAATGAGTTTCCTCCGCCGGGTGGCGTGTCTCTCCCTTAAAGATAGGGTGAGAAGCTCTGCCATCCGGGAGGAGCTCAAAGTAAAGCCGCTGCTCCTCCACATCGAGAAGAGCTAGACGAGGTGGTTCGGGCATCTGGTCAGGATGCCACCCGAACGCCTCCCTAGGGCACATCCAACCGGTAGGAGGCCAGGGGTAAGACCCAGGACACGTTGGGAAGACTATGTCTCCCGGCTGGCCTCGGAACGCCTCGGGATCCCTCAAGAAGAGCTGGACGAAGTGGCTGGGGAGAGGAAAGTCTGGGCTTCCCTGCTTAGGCGGCTGCACCCTGCGACCCGACCTTGGTTAAGCAGAAGAAGATGGATAGATGGATGGATAAAACAGACCCCAGAACAAGGCATCATTAAAACCTCTTCCAATTATAAGAGAAGTAAACCACTGGAGAACAATACCAGAAAACCCCATCTCAGATTTGAGGCGATCAATCAGAATTCTGTGATCCACAGTATCAAAGACAGATCGAATAAAACCAAAACTGTGTAGCGACCATCATCACGTGGCTAGAAACTTTTGAAAGACCTAAACCAATATTGGTATCCATTATAAAAATCATGTTGTTCCAAAAATGAGCTACCACTTGTTCAATGATTCTTGACTTGAAGGGACGTTTCGATATGGGCCGATAATTTATAGGCTCCATAGGATCAAGGTTAGGTTTTTTTAAGAATGGAATTCAGTATTCACTTAATCATCCCAACACTGGACCGTGTTTGTGTTGCGGAGGAAACCCACAAAAGACTCCCGAAGGACTTGCCGACATTGGTCGATGCGAGTCACCAGAGGGGGGTGTGGGGGTTGGGGGGGTCAAACAAATGTGATGTGTCTGGGTGACCTTAATCACTCCCAGGTTCACCCAGGCTCGGATTTCACTTGTGTGCTTTCTTTCAGGTCAGCGCCTCAAAGTCAAAGTAGGGCAGAGTCATTATCTGAGGTGAGCACAACACAATCATCCACACAATACGATAAGGTCTGCACGATTCACTGAAGTGCTGCCCATTACCTCCCGGGCTTCGACACATGCGGCCCCCATCAGGAGCCACGCCGGGGAACCTTGCCGGTGGTTCCTTTACCGAAAATCATTCGGACGAACGCTCTGGACGGTTTTAAACGCGTGCTCGTAAACGGAGGCACTCGAAGCTAAAAGGAAAACAAGGTGATCAATTCGAAGGTCCTGCAGTCCTGGTTTCAATCCCAGGCTCAGGATCTTTCTGTGTGGAGTTTGCATGTTCTCCCCGTGAATGCGTGGGTTCCCTCCGGGTACTCCGGGTTCCTCGAACTTCCAAAGACATGCACCTGGGGATAGGTTGATTGGCAACACTATATTGGCCCTAGTGTGTGAATGTGAGTGTGAATGTTGTCTGTCTATCTGTGTTGGCCCTGCGATGAGGTGGCGACTTGTCCAGGGTGTACACCGCCTTCCGCCCAATTGTAGCTGAGATAGGCGCCAGCACCCCCCGCGACCCCAAAAAGGGAATAAGCGGTAGAAAAATGGATGGATGGATATATATATGTATATATATATATATATATATATATATATATATATATATATATATATATACTAGGGCTGCAAATCTTTGGGTGTCCCAAGATTCGATTCAATATCGATTCTTGGGGTCGCGATTCAATAATATATCGATTTTTTCGATTCAACACGATTCTCAATTCAAAAACGATATTTTTTCGATTCAAAACGATTCTGTATTCATTCAATACATAGGATTTCAGCAGGATTTACCCCAGTCTGCTGACATGCTAGCAGAGTATCGAATTTTAAAAAAAAGCTTTTATAATTGTAAATGACAATGTTTTATCAACTGATTGCAATAATGTAAATTTGTTTTAACTATTAAACGAACCAAAAATATGACTTATCTTATATTTGTAAAAATAATGGACACAGTGTGTTGTCAAGCTTATGAGATGCGATGCAAGTGTAAGCCACGGTGACACTATTGTTCTTTTTTTTTATTTTTATAAATGTCTAATGATAATGTCAATGAGGGATTTTTAATCACTGCTATGCTGAAATTATAACTAATATTGATACTGTTGTTGATAATATTCATTTTTACCCCGCCTTCCGCCCGATTGTAGCTGAGATATGCGCCAGCGCCCTCCCGCGACCCCAAAAGAGAATAAGCGGTAGAAAATGGATGGATGGATGTTTCACTACTTTTGGTTTGTTCTGTGTCGTGTTTGTGTCTCCTCTCAATTGCTCTGTTTATTGCAGTTCTGAGTGTTGCTGGGTCAGGTTCGGTTTTGGAACTGGATTGCAATGTTATGGTATTGCTGTGTATTGTTTTTTTGGATTGATAAAAAAAAAAAAAAATACATGAATTAAAAAAAAATATCAATTTTTAAAAAAATAAGAACCGTGGGGAGAAGTACAGAGCGCCAATAAACCTTAAAGGCACTCCCTTTGCTCCCGGCCCAATCCCATAATATCTACGGCTTTTCACACACACACAAGTGAATGCAATGCATACTTGCTTAAAAGCCACACAGGTCACACTGAGGGTGGCCGTATAAACGACTTTAACACTGTTACAAATATGCGCCACACTGTGAACCCACACCAAACAGGAGTGACAAACACATTTCGCACCGTAACACATCAGAACAAATACCAAGAACCCCTTGTAGCACTAACTCTTCCGGGACGCTACGATATATACAGTGGGGCAAAAAAGTATTTAGTCAGCCACCGATTGTGCAAGTCCTCCCACTTAAAATGATGACGGAGGTCTGTAATTTTCATCATAGACAGAATGTGAAAAAAAAATCCAGGAATTCACATTGTAGGAACTTTAAATAATTTATTTGTAAATTTTGATGGAAAATAAGTACGTGGTTAACCATTCAAAGCTCTCACTGATGGAAGGAGGTTTTGGCTCAAAATATCACGATACATGGCCCCATTCATTCTTTCCTTAACACGGATCAATCGTCCTGTCCCCTTAGCAGAAAAACAGCCCCAAAGCATGATGTTTCCACCCCCATGCTTCACAGTAGGTGTGGTGTTCCTGGGATGCAACTCAGTATTCTTCTTCCTCCAAACACAACAAGTAGAGTTTATACCACGCAATTTTTCAGGATTTATGCAGATCCTGAATACAGATCAGCAGATACAAGAAATGTATTTTTTTTTTTGCTTATCAGCCGAGCAACGCAGACCTCTGGAGCAAAAGCTGTCAGAATAACACGTAAAAATCCGCGTGACTGATCTCGCCAACGAGCCTCCGTTCTACATAAATTCTTAACGACCATCGACGGATATATCGCACGCATTATTTAAGAAGACTCGAAAAGTCTATATCAGCCTGTCATGTTTCCGGAGACCCGGCCAGGTCGGCACTTTATTTTGCGAAACAGTTTCTTAGTGACCGACCTGATACCACACGGCTGAACGGCTTTCAGACGTCGAAAAGGGATCGCGTCCAAAACTGTGTTATGCGTATACACGGGAGGGTAAAGGTCCATTAGAGAGTACACCCATGCAAGGCTTCTGCGGTTAACCGCCGAGTCCCTGCTAATGGCTCTATGGATGATTCCTCGCGGATATAGCTGGGGATTTCTGCATTCAAATCCCGCGAGCGGGCGAGAAGCAACTCGTTGAAAGGACTGCATTAATCACGGCGTGACGAGGTGCTACCCGAGCTACAGCCGCGGCTGCCATACAAATGTTCAAAGTGCAGTCAGGTGTTCACATTTTCCCTCTAATATACATTTTTTTATGTTCATTTTCCCTTCACTTTAAGCATCCTTGCTTTCCCCCCCTGAAAGACGCCGGCGCACAAAGACAAATCAGCAGGTTATTGTGCATGTGAGGAATAACGCTGCACAATTCACTTTGTGCAAGTCTGAACGGCGTGGCATTCGGTGCCCGAGTTCGTTTTTGTGTGTATTTCTGCGCCCTCACTGCAAGTTTGTGCAAAGAGGAAAAAAAAGCACGAGATCCCCCGCACTCCATTCCACTCGTGCCATGCAAAGGCGCTAATTGGGCAATGAGCTGCTCTCAATTAGACTTTGTTGCAGGTGTGCCGAAGTGGACGAGATGCAGCCATGCATGTAAATCCGTTTGTGTCCGGGATGAAGGAAACAAAATACAAGCCTCCGTTTCCATATGAGTTGGGAAATTGTGTTAGATGTAAATATAAACGGAATAGAATGATTTGCAAATGCTTTTCAACCCATATTCAGTTGAATGCACTACAAAGACAAGATATTTGATGTTCAAACTCATAAAAATAATTAACACGTGCCAAAGTAGTTGGGAAAGGGCATGTTCACCACTGTGTTACATCACTTTTTCTTTTAACAACACTTAATCCACGTTTGGGAACTGAGGGAACTAATTGTTGAAGCTTTGAAAGTGGAATTCTTTCCCATTCTTGTTTTATGTAGAGCTTCAGTCCTTCAACAGTCCGGGGTCTCCGCTGTCGTATTTTACGCTTCATAATGCACCACACAGGTCTGGACTGCAGAAGAGCCAGGAATCTACCCGCACTCTTTTTTTTTTTTAGGAAGCCATGCTGTTGTAACACGTGCTGAATGTGGCTTGGCATTGTCTTGCTGAAATAAGCAGGGGCGTCCATGAAAAAGACGGCGCTTAGATGGCAGCCTATGTTGTTCCAAAACCTGTATGTACCTTTCAGCATTAATGGTCCCTTCACAGATGTGTAAGTTACCCATGCCTTGGGCACTAATGCACCCCCGTACCATCACAGATGCTGGCTTTTGAACTTTGTGTTGATAACAGTCCGGATGGTTCGCTTCCCCTTTGGTCCGGAAGACACAAAGTCGAATATTTCCAAAAACAATTTGAATTGTGAATTTGTCAGATCACAGAACACTTTTCCACTTTGCATCAGTCCATTTTAGATAATCTCGGGCCCAGAGAGGCCTGCGGCGTTTCTGGATGTTGTTGATAAATGGCTTTCGCTTTAAATAGTAGAGCTTTAACTTGCACTTCCAGATGTAGCGACCAACTGTATTTAGTGACAGTGGTTTTCTGAAGTGTTCCTGAGCCCATGTGGTGATATCCTTTAGAGATTGATGTCGGTTTTTGATACAGTGCCGTCTGATGGATCGAAGGTCACGGTCATTCAATGTAAGTTTCCGGCCATGCCACTTACGTGGAGTGATTTCTCCAGATTCTCTGAACCTTTTCATGATAGTATGGACCGCAGATGTTGAAATCCATACATTTCTTGTAATTGCTCTTTGAGAAACGTTGTTCTTAAACTGTTTGACTATTTGCTCACGCAGTTGTGGACAAAGGGGTGTACCTCGCCCTATCCTCTCTTGTGAAAGACTAAGCATTTTTCGGGAAGCTGTTTTTATACCCAATCATGGCACCCACCTGTTCCCAATTAGCCCACACACCTGCGGGATGTTCCAAATAAGTGTTTGATGAGCATTCCTCAACTTTATCAGTATTTATTGCCACGTTTCCCAATTTCTTTGGCATCAAATTGAAAAGTTAATGATTATTTGCAGAAAAAAAATGTTGAGTTTGAACATCAAATATGTTGTCTTTGTAGCTTATTCAACTGAATATGGGTTGAAAATGATTTGCAAATCATTGTATTCTGTTTATATTTACGTCTAAAGCAATTTCCCAACTCATATGGAAACGGGGTTTGTACTTCAAAGTGTTCGCAGTCCGGCAAGTACAAATTGGGACCAGACTATTCTTAAAAAAAAAAGCACTGATTAACGTGACGTCCGGATAACTTTAAAAGGCCTTCGCGACGGTTCTAATCGGGAATTAAGCGCCGGCATCTGCTTTAAATCACCTCTTTACGCATTCGTGGGAGGTTACTGTCGGGATGGAAAAAAAAAAGGCAATTGTCTGCGCTTTCCCGATTATCCCCTGCAAAATCCTATAATCTGCCTCAAAGTACTTAAAGAGTCAAGTCAGTAAAATAAACAACATTGATTATGATTCACCTTTTCGTTTTTTTCCAGCCTCCTGGTAGAATACCGCTCCATGCACACAGGGCGGAGGCAAAGGGTTATGTTAGACATGTCTGATTGGGCAAAATGTTAAGGCAGGATAAATTCCCCGTTCGAATCCTCCGTTCAAACCAGATTATCAGCTATTCTAAGGAGACGGCCTTCTTACCATCTCCCAATCTCTTTTACAAAAGCAAATCGGCAATTCTGTCCGAGGATTAGTCGGATTAACCAGGAAACACACATGGTCCTTCTCGGACAAAGTCTTAAGTTGTTGTCTCCCTTTAGCGTCCTGTCATGACAATGTTCTTAAAGCTGTGTTTCCTCCCAAGAGATGAACCCGGAGATGTTTCCCCTTTACATAATTTTTAATTCCCAAGGCCCCTTCAAAATGACCAAGTTTTATTTCATTTTCTAAATAATGTCACTTATTTTCATGGGTTTGCCTATTTGTGATGTTAAGTTTCTGTTTTACAGTATATGCCATCCATCCGTCTTCTTCCGCTTATCCGAGGTCTGGTCGCGGGGGGAGCAGCCTAAGCAGGGAAGCCCAGACTTTTCTCTTCCCAGCCACATCATCTGGATATTCCCGGGGGATCCCGAAGAGTTCCCAGGCCAACGTGTCCTGGGTCTTCCCCGGTCGGACGTCTTCTAAGCCAGAGTTTTCAAACCACTGTGCCGCGGCCTTGAGATACAGTCGGGTGTGCCGTGGGAGATGATCGAATTTCAGGGGTAAAAAATATTTTTTGCAAACCAGTAATTGTAGTCTGCAAATGACGTGTCGGTGTTCTCTAGAATAACCGTGTAATACTCTCCCATATCAGTAGGTGGCAGCCGGTAGCTAATTGCTTTGTAGATGTTGGAAACAGCAGGAGGCAGTGTGAAGGTAAAACAGGCATTGAAGCTCAGGGAAGGCTACGCGGAACAAAACTAAAACTGAACTACAAAGTAAACAAAACCAGAATGCTGGACGACAGCAAAGACTTACTGCGGCGTCCAAAAAGGACATCCGTACATGACAATCAAAAATATCCCCACAAAGAAGGATAATCCATCCATTTTCTACTGCTTATTCCCATCAGGTTCACGGGGGGCGCTGGAGCCTATCTCATTTACAATCATGCGGAAGGCGGAGTACACCCTGGACAAGTCGCCAACTCACCACAGGGTAAAAACAACTGAAATGTTCTTGGTCGCTAAAATAAAGTAGATGCGAGAAATATCGCTCAAAGGAAGACGTGTCAGCAACTTGAGGGTTGCAGGTTCGATCCCCGCTTCTGCCTTCCTAGTCAATGCCGTTGTGTCCTTGGGCAAGACACTTTACCCACCTGCTCCCAGTGCCACCCACATCGGTTTAATTGTAACTCAGATATTGGGTTTCACTATGTAAAGCGCTTTGAGTCACTAGAGAAAAAGCGCTATATAAATGTAAGTCACTTCACTTCAACTGCTACAGGAAAATGTCCAAAAAAATAGGAACGCAAGACAAGAACAAACACTACACACAGGAAAACAGCAAAAAATTCCGAAGAAGTCAGGGTGTGATGTGACAGGTGGTGACAGTACACCTACTTTGAGACAAGAGCTATAGAGATGCATGCTTGGTTATGCTTTAAAGTCATATCCAACTTTTGGGACGATGACTTTTTATTGTCGTTTTTTTGTGATTTCTGCTGGTGGTGTGCCTCCGCATTTTTCCAACGCAAAAAATGTGCCTTGGCTCAAAAAAGGTTGAAAAACACTTTCTTAAGCAACTCCCTCGGGAGGCGTTCGGGTGGCATCCTGACCAGAAACCCGAACCACCGCATCTGGCTCCTCCCGATGTGGAGGAGCAGCGGCTGTACTTTGAGATCCCCCTGGATGACAGAGCTTCTCAACCGATCTCTGAGGGAGAACCCCGCCACCGGGTGGAGGAAACTCATTCTGGTCGCTCGCACCCGTGATCTTGTCCTTTCGGTCATGACCCAAAGCTCATGACCATCGGTGAGGATGGGAACGTAGATCGACCGGTAAATTGAGAGCTTTGCCTTCCGGCTCAGCTCCTTCTTCACCACGACGGATCGATACAGCGTCCGCATTACTGAAGACGCCGCTGTCAATCTCACGATCCACTCTTCCCTCACTCGTGGACAAGACTCCGAGGTACTTGAACTCCTCCAGTTGGGACAGGGTCTCCTCCCCAACCCAGAGATGGCACTCCACCCTTTTCCGGGCGAAAACCATGGACTCGGACTTGGAGGTGCTGATTCTCAAAATACTGGGTTTAACTAGCTTTTTTTTTTTTTGTCTCCCGGCTGGCCTGTGAAAGCCTCGGGATCCCCCGGGAAGAGCTGGACGAAGTGGCTGGGGAGAGGAAAGTCCCGATATGCAGCCTCGTCTCCACCCGAGATGAGCATCTCTACTTAAATTATTAGTTTTCCAGAAACTTACACGTGAACTTTTTATGGTCAGGATGTGCTCTCCTAACTTAGCACACAGAGAGAGAGACAGGAAGGAGGAATATAAAACAGATGGTTTGGCTTCTGGGCTTCACGGTGGCAGAGGGGTTAGTGCGTCTGCCTCACAATACGAAGTTCCTGCAGTCCTGGGTTCAAATCCAGGCTCGGGATCTTTCTGTGTGGAGTTTGCATGTTCTCCCCGTGAATGCGTGGGTTCCCTCCGGGTACTCCGGCTTCCTCCCACTTCCAAAGACATGCACCTGGGGATAGGTTGATTGGCAACACTAAATTGGCCCTAGTGTGTGAATGTGAGTGTGAATGTTGTCTGTCTGTCTGTGTTGGCCCTGCGATGAGGTGGCGACTTGTCCAGGGTGTACCCCGCCTTCCGCCCGATTGCAGCTGAGATAGGCGCCAGCGCCCCCCGCGACCCCAAAAGGGAATAAGCGGTAGAAAATGGATGGATGGATGGTTTGGCTTCTCCAAGTTAGGAGTTCCTCATTTTATTTTATTTTTTAACTTGACCTCCTCCATGTACTGCAGTCCTGCATAATGAGGCTCGCTTGTAATAAAGCAACTTTTGGTTCAGTAAAGCGTCTCTGCACTTCAAAAAGTCAGTGTTCAAAAACAAGAAAAAACAATACAAAAATTAGGGAAAAGTTGTTAAAAGTCCCCAAAAATTTCTAAATACCTACTCAGGTTCGAGTCCCACCGGGATGCCCAAAATGTCCAAAACGGGCCCAGCAAAGTCCCCCGGGAAGGCAGGGAGAAAAGGGAGAAAAGTCGGTAAAATGTTCAAAAATTACACCTGGGATGTGGGACTCGAACCTGGGTAGGTATTTTGAACATTTTTGAGACTTTTGCGGACTTTTCCAACTTTTATCCCCCCTCCCTGTGGGACTTGGCTGGGTGTGGTATGGACATTTTGGGCATCCCGGGACTTGCGCGGCCGGCGGCGGGACTTGTGGGACTCGAACCTGGGTAGGTATTTTGGACATTTTTAGGGACTTTTGCCAACTTTCCTCACTTTTTCTCCCCCACTTCCCGTGGGACTTTGCTGGCCACGTTTTGGAAATTTTGGGCATCCCGGCCGGCGATGGGACTCGAACCTGGGTAGGTATTGTCATGTCTGTTGATCATGTTTTTGTTTGGCCATGTGCTGTTTGTTTTTTGGACACTCAGTTCATGTTTTTGTACTTCCTTGTTTGTTTTGTTTCCATGACTCCCCATTAGTTTTCACCTGTCCTTATGTCACGCACCTGTCTCACGTTTTGCACTCGAACACCTGTCACTAATCACCGCAGCATTATTCAAACCTGTAGTTGCCAGGTAGTCAGCCTGGCGACTTTACCTTTACCCACGTCATGCCATGCTATGTTTACTCACATCATGCCATGCTACCGCTGTCCCTCATGCCGATATATAGTTTTGCTTCTTGTCATGCCATGTAAGTTTTGTTTATTAATGCCAGAGTTAGTGTCTTTTGTTTTTTGTCCATAGTTCTGTCTTTGTGCTAGTCTTTTGTCTTCATTAGTCAAGTTTGTTCTCTGCCTTTGTGCGCGCTTTTTGTTTGCTTCTTTTTTTGTTGTTTGTTAATGTTATTAACAAATATGTACTTACATTCACGTCTTGCCCGCGCCAACTTTCCTTTGCCTTCAAAGAAAACAACCATCACAGCCCAAGCTTTGACAGGTATTTTGAACATTTTTGGGCACTTTTCCCTGCTTTTCTTGCTTTTCTACCCCACTTTCCATGGGACTTTGCTGGGTGCGTTTTGGACATATTTAGCATTCTGGACAAGTGCCGGGATGCAAAAAAGTCTGGAACCTGGGGATGTATTTTAGACCAAATTGGGACTTTTGACCATTTGGGCCGCCTTTTACCCTCTTCTTCCCCGCCTTCCTAGGCACCATTGCTGGGTGTGTTTTTGACATTTGGAAAAAAATACTTTTAAGCATGTTTTACTCAATATAGGTCATAACATCTCAGCAACAAGCTGTAATATCTTACTGAGATCATTTAGGACCAAAACACTTAAAACAAGTAAAACACTAACATAAAATCTGCTGCGTGAGAAGAATTATCTTATCAGACAGAAAATAAGCAAATATCATCCTTATTTGAGATATTTAATCTTACTTAGATTTCAGTTTATTCAGTGTGACGTCTCTTTTGATCGCCCTTCTGTCCGAGATATACACATCACAACAAAGTTTGATGGATTATGTTTCTGTATTTTTTATAGTATTATAAGTAATTTTAAGGTAGACTCTGCCTTATCTACATTCCCTGACCTCATGTGCCTGCAACAGACTGAAAACCCTGATCTTATTGCGCTTACTTATATGACAGCATGTAATTTTTGTCCCTCCAAATCAGGGGTGGGCAACCCAAAATGTTGAAAGAGCCGTATTGGACCACAGATACAAAAAAGGAATCGGTCTGGAGCTGCAAGAAATTAAAAGCCCTATATAAGTGTTATGACGTAGGTGCCTATGTTAGCTGTATTAGCCTACTATCAAAATAAATGTGTGTTGCAGGCTGAGGCAAATCTTTGTTCACAGAAATGTGAACAAACATTGGAAAACATTAGTAAAACTACTTTTTCCTGGAAACAACTGTCTTAGAAGGGCCAAGGTTAAAGGAAACGGCAGGCTGTCTTCTTCTATTGGATTAATTACAGTATTTGCAAGCAAAGAAATGTTTGCTGTGGTCTGGAACAACATGGCGCACAAACAACTATCAGAAATGCAGCCACTATTATATGCAGATATCGTGTGATGAAACACGGAAAAAATATACTAAACACACAATTAAATGAGCACGGATATACCTACAATCGAGGCATATCGATGCAATATGTACATACAGCTAGCCTAAACAGCATGCTGGCATCAATTAGCTTGCAGTCACGCTATAACATCAACAAAACTCACCTGTGTGCATTCATGCACAGTATAAAACGTTTGGTGGACAAAATGAGACTGGCATAAAATACCGCGGCGGAGAAAGTTATAGATACAAACAAGCTGTTGAGTCACAGTCCACACAATGAGTTCAAGGGCCACTGAAATTAGTAGGACAAAACGGCGCTCGCCAAATACTCAACAGTGGGCTTTCTAACAATTAGGAACGTTTGTGTCGTGTTTGTCCTCCTACAGAAATCATATTACAACAAAAAACATATTTTTCCCCCCATTTTTTGTCCATTTCCATACATTTTTGAAAAAATCTCCATGGAGCCACTAGGGCGCCGCTAAAGAGCAGCATGTGGCTCTATAGCCGCGGGTTGCTGACCCCTGCTCCACATTATCCATCCACACATAGGTACTATTCTTTCAATAAAACATTATGATTGTTTTTCTTTTTTCTTGAACTACTACAAACCCCGTTTCCATATGAATTGGGAAATTGTGTTAAATGTAAATATAAACGGAATACAATGATATGCAAATCCCTCTCAACCCATATTCAGTTGAAGGCACTACAAAGACAAGATATTTGATGTTCAAACTCATAAACTTAATTTTTTTGTAAGTAATAATTAACTTAGAATTTCATGGCTGCAACACGTCCCAAAATAGTTGGGAAAGGGCATGTTCACCACTGTATTACATCACCTTTTCTTTTAAAAACACTCAATAAACGATTGGGAACTGAGAAAACTAATTGTTGAAGCTTTGAAAGTGGAATTATTTCCCATTCTTGTTTCATGTAGAGCTTCAGTCAATCAACAGTCCGGGGTTTCCGCTGTCCTATTTTATGCTTCATAATGCGCCACACATTTTCGATGGTAGACAGGTCTGGACTGCAGGCAGGCCAGGAAAGTACCCGCACTCTTTTTTAGTTAAAGTTAAAGTTAAAGTTAAAGTACTAATGATTGTCACACACACACTAGGTGTGGTGAAATTTGTCCTCTGCATTTGACCTACCCCCTTGATCACCTCCTGGGAAGTGAGGGGAGCAGTGGGCAGCAGGAGTGCCGCGCCCGGGAATCATTTATGGTGATTTAACCCCCAATTCCAACCCTTGATGCTGACTGCCAAGCAGGGAAGCAATGGGTCCCATTTTTTTATAGTCTATGGTATGACTCGGCCAGGGTTTGAACTCCCAACCTACCGATCTCAGGGCGGACACTCTAACCACTAGGCCACTGAGTAAGTTTTTACGAAGCCACGCTGTTGTAACATGGCTTTGCATTGTCTTGCTGAAACAAGCAGGGGCGTCCATTGGTCTGGATGACATGATGTCGAATATTTCCAAAAACAATTTGAAATGTGGACTTGTCAGACAACAGAACCCTTTTCCACTTTATATCAGTCCATCTTAGATGATCTCGGGCCCAGAGAAGGATGTTGTTCATAAATGGCTTTCGCTTTGCATAGTAGAGCTTTAACGTGTACTTACAGATGTAGCGACCAACTGTATTTAGTGACAGTGGTTTTCTGAAGTGTTCCTGAGCCCGTGTGGTGATATCCTTAAGGGATTGATGTGGGTTTTTGATACAGTGCCGTCTGTGGGATCGAAGGTCACGAAAATTCAATGTTTATTTTCTGGCCATTTCTCCAGATTATCTGAACCTTTTGATGATATTATGGACCGTAGATGTTGAAATCCTTAAATGTCTTGTAATTGCACTTTGAGAAACGTTGTTCTTAAACTGTTTGACTATTTGCTCACGCACTTGTGAACAAAAGGGGTGTACCTTGCCCCATCCTTTCTTGTGAAAGACTGAGCATTTTTTGGTAAGCTATTTTTTACCCAATCATGGCACCCACCTGTTCCCAATTAGCCTGCACACCTGTGGAATGTTCCAAATAAGTGTTTGATGAGCATTCCTCAACTTTATCAGTATTTATGGCAACCTTTTCCCACTTTTTTGTCATGTGTTGCTGGCATCGAATTCTAAAGTTGATGATTATTTGCAAAAAAAAACATGTTTATCAGTTTGAACGTCAAATATGTTGTCTTTGTAGCATATTCAACTAAATATGGGTTGAAAATGATTTGCAAATCATTGTATTCCGTTTATATTTACATCTAACACAATTTCCCAACTCCTATGGAAACGGGGTTTGTAATTGAATGGCACAGCTCAGTGACACCCTAGAAATCGCGTCCGCGCTTTACACCAGACTGACAACATCATGGAGTTGAACCATGACCCGCAGTGGGACGTGTCTTGGTTGGACAATTGCATTTATTAGCCCCGGCAGCATGATAGATGGCCGGTCAGGTTTCACACTGTATGCTTCAAAGAGGATGAAATGAAGGGACAAACTCGACGCGAACTCCCTCCGCGGGGTCAAATGTACGCAGAATGTAAATGCGCCATCTGTAGCACGGAGACAAACAAAATCGCTACAGGAAAAACAACCAGTTTAATTTTGCGTTCTCTGTATTCTATAGTGTGTCTGTGTTCAAGGGGATTAGCGGTGGGGCTACATGACCACAACTAATGCTGGGATATGATTACTTTTTTTTTTTTTTTTTTAAATAGGGAAATTGAGTGTTGTCACGTAAATAATGCTTGTAAAGCTCACTTATGCTGGTACGAGGGCCCCCATATAAGAGACTTAGTGCTGCCTGTTGGAGCAAAAGTCACCGCCGCTGTACGGGGTGCTGACGGCGAGACACAGCTGGCGGGTGATTAGATTTCTCGGACGGTACGTGTTAATCGAATCATCTGTTGTCTTTAGCAGAGGAGGAGAGAGATTTTTTTTTAAAACAAAAGAAGGTGTTGTGATACCAAAATATATCGACGTAGTAATAGTAGTATCGACTGTACTTGGTATGATTACAGTGGATGCCAGGTGTAGATCCTCCAATGGGGTTTGTTTACATTTTGACGCCGGAGAGCTACGGTGAGTAGTGACGCATGTTTAGCTATTCCTCGTCCTTCGGTGATAATGTTAGTTGTGAAAAATATACTTAATTTTTCGCCATGGAGGACAGGATTAGTGATTCATCCATCCATTTTCTACCACTTATTCTTATTTCCTGTGGGGTCGCGGGGGGCGCTGGTGCCTATCTCAGCTACAATAGGGCGGAAGGTGGTGTACACCCTGGATAAGTCGCTACTTCATCGCAGGGATTAGTTATTTAGAAGTAACTTAAAGACTGCCGACTGGGGCTTGACTTCAGCCACTAGCTAGATAGCGATGTCTTAAAGCACCTCTACCTGAGGTTGTTTCAGTGTTATAACTTCACCTTTATCATTAGTTTTTGGGCCGAAATGCACCCGTTCTCCCTTTTCTGTCCACACACTGTGTCTGCTTGTAAGTACTCCGTGTAGGTGTGCACTGTGGAACATGCTCGTCTTCTTATAAAACCAGCAATGTCACAACATTGAGGCGATAGGGCGCAGGGAAGGGGCGTTGGACCGGTACTTTTCAGAGGCGGTATATACATACATAGGGCTTCACAGTGGCAGAGGGGTTAGTGCGTCTACCTCACAATACAAAGGTCCTGCAGTCCTGGGTTCAATCCCAGGCTTGGGATCTGTCTGTGTGGAGTTTGCATGTTCTCCCCTTGAATGCGTGGGTTCCCTCCGGGTACTCCGGCTTCCTCCCACTTCCAATGACATGCACCTGGGGATAGGTTGATTGGCAACACTAAATTGGCCCTAGTGTGTGAATGTGAGTGTGAATGTTGTCGGTCTATCTGTTTTGGCCCTGCGGTGAGGTGGCGACTTGTCCAGGGTGTACCCCGCTTTCTGCCCGATTGTAGCTGAGATAGGCGCCAGCGCCCCCCGCGACCCCAAAGGGAATAAGCTGTAGTAAATGGATGGATGGATGGATATATATATATATATATATATATATATATATATATATACACACACACGCACTTTTTTAACTTTAAATGGGTTTGTGGGGTACTAAAAGCAGCTAGAACTATACTTATTCATAAATATGTGTAATAAAATATACATATATATATATATATATATATATATATATATATATATATATATATATATATATATATATATATATATATATATATGTATACATTAAACAAATAAATATATATATATATACATATATATATATATATATATATATATATATATATCTTTTTTTAATTTAATTTATTCTTATTTTTATTTTTTTTCATATTTTTGTATTGTATTTATTTATAAATAAATATAGTTCGAGCAGCTACAACTATACTTAATTAGAAATAAATCAAATGAAAAAGTATATATATATACATATATATATATATATATATATAGTTTTTCTTTTATCGTATTTATTTATAAATAAGTATAGTTTGGTTTGAGCTGCTTTTATTACCCACAAACCCATTCAAAATACAAAAAAATAAGAACAAAAAAAAAAATATATATATATATATATATTTGTATATACATACATATACCAGTATATATGGATATATATTTTTGTATTTATATACATATATATATTAAAAACAAAAATATATATATATATATATACATATGTATATATATGATTATGATTGTATTTATTTATAAATAAGTATAGTTCTTCTTGCTGACAATACCCCACTAACTCATATAAAGTAAAACATACGACGTCCCTAACTAATACTATGACGTTTGAAATCCATCCATCCATCCATTTTCTACCGCTTATTCCCTTTCGGGGTCGCGGGGGGCGCTGGCGCCTATCTCAGCTACAATCGGGCGGAAGGCGGGGTACACCCTGGACAAGTCGCCACCTCATCGCAGGACGTTTGAAATTACATTTGAAAAAAAATTCTCAAAACACCAGCACCGGTCATCCTATATGGGAGACTAAAATGAATTTCCCCTCCCTGCAAGAGAGACGGTCACTTGTTCCAGTGACACATGTGGTCCTCACACACCGCCCCTGCTTTTGATCACACCTTTAACGTGAAACAAGCGCTTGTACAAGCAATCGATGTCCCTCCGATCCCCACTCCACAGTCACACCTCGTTTAATCAACGGAATTGTTTCCAATGAAAACAATCTCACGGCTGTGGAGCTGCCGAGAGTCTCAGAAAAAAAAAAAAAAAAAGCGCTTCCACACTGATTTGATTGTTGTACGCACACAAGTAGCTGGACCACCACCGCCATGGTGATGCTGGCCATGGAGGCTGGGGATGGATTAAATTATTCACTTTGGCGGCGATTGGGTGAAGCGTCGCCCTGAGTGGATCGCAACTGAAAGACAGCATCTTCTTGTTTCCTGCACCGCTGCACAGCACATGCATAAATAGCCTCTGCTGAGACAGCCACTCTTGCCCCCCGGCTACCTTCACGTGATACCCTCCGCACAACTGCTGATTCGCTAATTGTGCTGAGCAAAAGCAGCAGTTAGCGTTATTTTTTTTTCGATTTTCAAAGAGACTACCGTGTTACTGTCAGAGCTTGGTCCGCATTGCCGGCGGTAAGTCGGACCCGTTTCTAGTAAGGGTTGGACTCCGCCAAGGCTGCCCTTTGTCACCCATTCTGTTCATAACTTTTATGGACAGAATTTCTAGGCGCAGTCTAAAGGGGATCCGGTTTGGCGGCTGCAGGATTAGGTCTCTGCCAGATGGCCAGGATCTCCAGCTCTCACTGGATCGGTTCGCAGCCGAGTGTGAAGCGATTGGGATGAGATTCAGCACCCTCCAAGTCGGAGTCCGTCGTTCTCCAACGGAAAAGGGTGGGGTGCCATCTCCGGGTTAGGGAGGAGATCCTGCCCCAAGTGGAGGAGTTCAAGTACCTCGGAGTCTTGTTCACGAGTGAGGGAAGAGTGGATCACGAGATCTACAGGCGGATCAGTGCGGGGTCTTCAGTAATGCGGAGGCTGTATCGATCCGTTGTGGTGAACAAGGAGCTGAGACGGAAGGCAAAGCTCTTAATCTACCGGTCGATCTATGTTCCCATCCTAACCTATGGTCATGAGCTTTGGGTTATTCCCCAAAGGACAAAATCACGGGTACAAGTGTCCGGGTGGCGGGGCTCTCCCTTAGATATAGGGTGAGAAGCTCTGACATCCGGGGGAAGATCAAAGTAAAGCCACTGCTCTTCCATATCGAGAGGAGCCAGATAAGGTGCTTCGGGCATCTGGTCAGGATGCCACCCGAACGACCCCTTTGGAGGTGTTTAGGGCACGTCCAACCGGTAGGAGGCCACGGGGAAGACCAAGGACACGTTGGGAAGACTATGTCTCCTGGCTGGCCTGGGAACGCCTCGGGATCCCCCGGGAAGAGCTAGACGAAGTGGCTGGGGAGAGGGAAGTCTGGGCTTCCCTGCTTAGGCTACTGCCCCTGCGACCCGACCTCGGATAACCGGAAGAAGATAGATAGATGGATGGATGGATGGATGGATGGAATTTTCAAAGAGAATACCATGCAAAGCTAAAAGTCAAACAATATGTATGCCGTGATATTTAACGTCAAGGCGGTCAGTGTCAGAGCTTGGTCCGCATTGCTGGCGGTAAGTCGGACCCGTTTCCAGTAAGGGTTGGACTCCGCCAAGGCTGCCCTTTGTCACCCATTCTGTTCATAACTTTTATGGACAGAATTTCTAGGCGCAGTCTAGAGGGGATCCGGTTTGGTGGCTGCAGGATTAGGTCTCTGCCAGTTGGCTTCATCTAGCAAGGAACTTCAGCTCTCACTGGATCGGTTCGCAGCCGAGTGTGAAGCGACTGGGATGAGATTCAGCACCTCCAAGTCGGAGTCCGTGGTCCTCGCCCGGAAAAGGGTGGAGTGCCATCTCCGGGTTAGGGAGGTGACCCTGCCCCAATTGGAGGAGTTCAAGTACCTCGGAGTCTTGTTCACGAGTGAGGGAAGAGTGGATCGCGAGATCTACAGTTGGATCGGTGCGGCATCTTCAGTAATGCGGACGCTGGATCAATCCGTTGTGGTGAAGAAGGAACTGAGACAGAAGGCAAAGCTCTTAATTTATCGGTCGATCTATGTTCCCATCCTTACCTATGGTCATGAGCTTTGGGTTATTACCGAAAGGACAAAATCACGGGTACAAGCGTCCAGGTGGCGGAGCTCTCCCTTAGAGATAGGTTGAGAAGCTCTGACATCCGGGGGGAGATCAAAGTAAAGCCACTGCTCCTCCATATCGAGAGGAGCCAGATGAGGTGGTTCAGGCTTCTGGTCAGGATGCCACCCGAACGACCCCTTTGGAGGTGTTTAGGGCACGTCCAACCAGTAGGAGGCCACGGGGAAGACCAAGGACACGTTGGGAAGACTATGTCTCCTGGCTGGCCTGGGAACGCCTTGGGATCCCCCGGGAAGAGCTAGACGAAGTGGCTGGGGAGAGGGAAGTCTGGGCTTCCCTGCTTAGGCTACTGCCCTTGCGACCCGACCTCGGATAAGCGGAAGAAGATAGATGGATGGATGGATGGATGGATGGAATTTTCAAAGAGAATACCGTGCAAAGCTAAAAGTCAAACACAATGTATGCCGTGATATCTAACGTCAAGGCGGTCAGTGTCAGAGTATGGTCCGCATTGCCGGCAATAAGTCGGACCCGTTTCCAGTGAGGGTTGGACTCCGCCAAGGCTGCCCTTTGTCACCCATTCTGTTCATAACTTTTATGGACAGAATTTCTAGGCGCAGTCTAGAGGGGATCCGGTTTGGTGGCTGCAGGATTAGGTCTCTGCAAGATGGCTTCATCTGGCCAGGATCTTCAGCTCTTACTGGATTGGTTCGCAGCCGAGTGTGAAGCGACTGGGATGAGATTCAGCACCTCCAAGTCGGAGTCCGTGGTTCTCGCCTGGAAAAGGGTGGAGTGCCATCTCTGGGTTAGGGATGAGACCCTGCCCCAAGTGGAGTAGTTCAAGTACCTAGCAGTCTTGTTCACGAGTGAGGGAAGAGTGGATGGCGAGATCGACAGGCGGATCGGTGCGGCGTCTTCAGTAATGCGGACGCTGTATCAATCGTTTGTGGTGAAGAAGGAGCTGAGACGGAAGGCAAAGCTCTCAATTTACCGGTCAATCTACGTTCCCATCCTCACCTATGGTCATGAGCTTTGTGTTATGACCGAAAGGACAAAATCACGGGTACAAGCGTCCAGGTGGCGGAGCTCTCCCTTGGAGATAGGGTGAGAAGCTCTGACATCCGGAGGGAGATCAAAGTAAAGCCACTGCTCCTCCACATCGAGAGGAGCCAGATGAGGTGGTTCGGGCATCCGGTCAGGATGCCACCCGAACGCCTCCCTATGGAGGTGTTTAGGGCACGTCCAACCGGTAGGAAGCCACGGGGAAGACCCTGGACACGTTGGGAAGACTATGTCTCCCGGCTGCCCTGGGAACGCCTCGGGATCCCCGGGAAGAGTTGGACAAAGTGGCTGGAGAGAGGGAAGTCTGGGCTTCCCTGCTTCGGCTTCTTCCGTCGCAACCCGACCTCGGATAAGCGGAAGAAGATGGATGGATGGATGGAAGATTTACTAATAGTTTTTAATGTTGTAAAAATGTGTAGACTACATATTAAATTTCAACATTTCTGTCATTCTGATTCTGATTCACTCAGTCATTTTAATAGTAGGCTATGATAACCAATATAGACACTTTCATCATGTGTTGTCTTCATTATAAAACTTATATACGACTTAAGGTAATTTTGATAGTAGGCTATTATGGACACTTTCATCATGTTTTGTCTTCATTATAACACTTATATAAGACTTAAGGTCATTTTGATAGTAGGCTAATATAGACACTTTCATCATGAGTTGTCTTCATTATAAAACTTATATAAGACGTAAGGTAATTTTGATAGTAGGCTAATATAGACACTTTCATCATGTGTTGTCTTCATTATAAAACTTATACAATATTTAAGGTAATTTTGATATTAGGATAATATAGACACTTTCATCACGTGTCGTCTTCATTTTAACACTTATATAAGACTTAAGGTACTTTTGATAGTAGGCTAATGTAGACACTTTCATCATGTGTTGTCTTCATTACAACACTTATATAAGACTTTTAAAGCTTAGGGCCTTCTCTTTTGCGGGTCCCAAACTCTGGAACCATCTCCCTCTCCATGTGAGACAGGCCCCTTCCTTGGCTACTTTTAAGAGCCTTCTTTAAACCCATTTTTTTTCACTGGCTTTCAACCCAGCATTAAACTGTGTTTAACTTTTTTAACTGCTTTTAACTGCTTTTTATCTAACAAATTGTTTTTAGGATACGTTTTATTTGCTTTTTCAATGTGTATTTTTACTTATGTTTTATTTGTAATTTTTTTTTGTCTGTCCTTTGTCTTTATTTCTTTGTAAAGGGCAGTTGGGAGAGTCGCTGTACCAGCAACCTGAGGGTTCCTGGTTCAATCCCCACCTTTTACCAACCTCGCCACGTCCGTTGTGTCCTTGAGCAAGACACTTCACCCTTACTCCTGATGAGCCGTGGTTAGGGCCTTGCATGGCCACGCTCCCGCCATCAGTGTGTGAATGTGTGTGTGAATGAGTGAATGTGGAAATAGAGTCAAAGCGCTTTGGAGTATCTTGAAGGTAGAAAAGCGCTATAGAAGTATAAGGAATTTACCATTTACAGCCCTTTGTTCTTCAACTGTGGTTGTTATTAAAAAGCTTTATACAAACCCTGCATGCATATGAGTTGGGAAATTGTATTAGATGTAAATATAAACAGAATACAATGATTTGCAAATCATTTTCAACCCATATTCAGTTGAATATGCTACAAAGACAAAATATTAGATGTTCAAACAGATAAACATTTTTATTTTTTTTGCAAATAATCATTAACTTTAGAATTTGATGCCAGCAACACGTGACAAAGTAGTTGGGAAAGGGCATGTTCACCACTGTGTTACATCAACTTTTCTTTTAACAACACTCAATAAATGTTTGGGAACTGAGGAAACTAATTGTTGAAGCTTTGAAAGTGGAATTCTTTACCATTCTTGTTTTATGTAGAGTTTCAGTCGTTCAACAGTCAGGGGTCATATTTTACGCTTCAAAATGCACAACACACTTTTCGATGGGAGGCAGTTCTGGACTGCAGGCGGGTCAGGAAAGTACCCGCACTCTATTTTTACGAAGCCACGCTGTTGTAGCACGTGCTGAATATGGCTTGGCATTGTCTTGCTGAAATAAGCAGGGGCGTCCATGAAAAATGCGGCGCTTAGATGTCAGCTTATGTTGTTCCAAAACCTGTATGTACCTTTCAGCATTAATGGTGCCTTCACAGATGTGTAAGTTACCCATACCATCACAGATGCTGGTTTTTGAACTTTGTGTCGATAACAGTCCGGATGGTTCGCTTCCCTTTTGGTCTGGATGACACGATGTCGAATATTTCCAAAAACAATTTGAAATTTTGACTCGTCAGTCCACAGAACACTTTTCTACTTTGCATCAGTCCATCTTAGATGATCTCGGGCCCAGATAAGCCAACGGCCTGTCTGGATTTTGTTGATAAATGGCTTTCGCTTTGCATAGTAGAGCTTTAACTTGCACTTACAGATGTAGCGACGAACACCTCATAGACTTTCTGAAGTGTTCCTGTGCCCCTGTGGTGATATCCTTTAGAGATTGATGTCGGTTTTTGATACAGTGCCATCTGACGGATCGAAGGTCACGGTCATTTAATGTTGAGTTTCCGGCTATGTTACGTGGAGTGATTTCTCCAGATTCTCTGAACCTTTTGATGATCTTATGGACCCTAGATGTTGAAATCCTCTAAATTTCTTGCAATTGCACTTTGAGAAACGTTGTTCTTAAACTGTTTGACTATTTGCTCACGCAGTTGTGGACAGAGGGGTGTACCTCGCCCCATCCTTTTTTGTGAAAGACTGAGCATTTTTGGGAAGCAGTTTTAATACCCAATCATGGCACCCACTTATGGTATGGTAATTTGATAGTAGGCTATTATTGCTAATATAGACACTTACTTCATGCCTTGCCTTCATTATAACATTTTTATAAGACTGTTCATTATTTTGCAGCTCCAGACAAGAAGTTTTTTTTTGTATTTTTGGTCCAATATGGCTCTTTCAACGCTTTGGTTTGCTGACCTCTGGACTATACTCATTAGAAGAGTCGGTTGAGGTGACAAAGTCATGGTTGACTTTTTACAAGCACACATTAATCAGGGTACCAACAATGAATTTTGTTCTCTCTACTGTTTGTAGACTTCTCTGAGAAGTCCCAGATCTTTGGCCAACAAGAACATTGTAGTTTGTTCATATGAAAAACTGTATGGGCAGTCAAAGGATCAGTTCACAGCTCGGTCTAGCTCATAGATCTCAGTCTTTAATTTTTCTGTGCGCAAAACCAGACGAACCTTTGCTCTTGTGGTTGCTGTGGTAGTTAGAAAATATTGACGTCTTTATAGTGCGGTCGCATGAGTTTTCCCCTTCATCGCTTCGAGAGTGTAATCAATGAGTACTTGTCTAAGTCTCTGGCCGAAGCAAAGGAACCATACTGTTCTACGGACCACTACTCATTAACGGAGGGATACATGTCGTGGCCGGATAGCTCGATCGTTCACGGTGCGTTCATTCTGGAGAACTGGGCTTGGGTCTGAAATCCGAATCAGGGTAAATTGGATTGTACTAAGGGTGTGAATTTTGGGGAACCTAACGATTCCATCAAATTCCGATTCCTGCGGTGACAATTCAATTCAAAATTTATCATCGATCCTATATTTAGATTGAAACTTTTTCAAAACAGGTTAGAGGTTAGAAAAAACTGAATCAGAATTGCTAATCGGATGTGAATCGATTTGTTTGTGCACCCCTACCATTATTATTGTTTGTATTTAAATATGTCTAATGAGATCCGCCCGGAGTTCTTTAAGGCTCTGGATGCTGCGGGGCTGTCTTGGTTGACAAGACTCTGCGGCATCGCGTGGACATCGGGATTGGCAGACCGGGGTGGTGGTTCCTCTCTTTAAGAAGGGGGACCGGAGGGTGTGTTCCAACTATCGTGGGATCACACTCCTCAGCCTTCCCGGTAAGGTTTATTCAGGTGTACTGGAGAGGAGGCTACGCCGGATAGTCGAACTTCGGCATCAGGAGGAACAGTGTGGCTTTCGTCCTGGTCGTGGAACTGTGGAGCAGCTCTATACTCTCGGCAGGGTTCTTGAGGGTGCATGGGAGTTTACCCAACCAGTCTACATGTGCTTTGTGGACTGGGAGAAGGCATTCGACCGTGTACCTCGGGAAGTCCTGTAAGGAGTGCTCAGAGAGTATGGGGTATCGGACTGTCTTATTGTGGCGGTCCGCTCCCTGTACGATCAGTGCCAGAGCTTAGTCCGCATTGTCAGCAGTAAGTCGAACACATTTCCAGTGAGGGTTGGACTCCGCCAAGGCTGTCCTTTGTCACCGATTCTGTTCATAACTTTTATGGACAGAATTTCTAGGCGCAGTCAAGGCGTTGAGGGGTTCCGGTTTGGTGACTGCAGGATTAGGTCTCTGCTTTTTGCAGATGATGTGGTCCTGATGGCTTCATCTGACCGGATCACTGGATCGGTTTGCAGCCGAGTGTGAAGCGACCGGTATGAGAATCAGCACCTCCAAGTCCGAGTCCATGGTTCTCGCCCGGAAAAGGGTGGAATGCCATCTCCGGGTTGGGGAGGAGACCCTGCCCCAAGTGGAGGAGTTCAAGTACCTAGGAGTCTTGTTCACGAGTGAGATCGACAGGCGGATCGGTGCGGCATCTTCAGTAATGCGGACGTTGTACCGATCCGTTGTGGTGAAGAAGGAGCTGAACCGGAAAGCAAAGCCGATCTACGTTCCATCCTCACCTATGGTCATGAGCTTTGGGTCATGACCGAAAAGATAAGATCACGGGTACAAGCGGCCGAAATGAGTTTCCTCCCCCGGGTGGCGGGGCTCTCCCTTAGCGATAGGGTGAGAAGCTCTGCCATCCGGGAGGAACTCAAAGTAAAGCCGCTGCTCCTCCACATCGAGAGGAGCCAGATGAGGTGGTTCGGGCATCTGGTCAGGATGCCTTCCGAACGCCTCTCTAGGGAGGTGTTTAGGGCACGTCCAACCGGTAGGAGGCCACGGGGAAGACCCAGGACACGTTGGGAACAGTATGTCTCCCGGCTGGCCTGGGAACGCCTCAGGATCCCGCGGGAAGAGCTAGACGAAGTGGCTGGGAAGAGGGAACTCTTGGTTTCCCTGCTTAGGCTGTTGCCCCCGCGACCCGACCTCGGATAAGCAGAAGAAGATGGATGGATGGATATATGTCTAATATGTTGGTCTAGAACTTTTAAGGAACAATGTAAACAACAGGTGTTTACAAAGTTAATGTTAAAGTACCAACAATTGGTGTGGTGAAAGTATTCTTTATATTTGACCCATTACCCTTGATCACCCCCTTGGAGATGGAGGGAGCAGTGAGCGGCAGCGGTGGTCGCGCCCGGGAATGATTTTTGGTGATTTAACCCCCAATTCCAACCCCTTGATGCTGAGTGCCAAGCAGGGAGGTAATGGGTCCCATTTTTATAGTCTTTGGTATGACAACTTATGTTCAATTGAACAGACTGCAAAGACAAGATATTTAACGTTCGAACTGAAACAACTTTGTTTGTTTTTTTTGCAAATATTAGCTCATTTGGAATGTGATGCCTGCAATGTGTTTCAAAAAAGCTGGCACAAGTGGCAAAAAAGACTGAGAAAGTGGAGGAATGCTCATCAAACACTTATTTGGAGCATCCCACAGGTGAACAGGCTAATTGGGAACAGGTGCTCAGTCATTTATAAACAAGGACGGGGCGAGGGTCACCACTTTGTGAACAAGTGCACGAGCAAATTGGCAAACAGTTTAAGAACAATATTTCTCAACTATTGCAAGGAATTTAGGGCTTTCACCATCTGCGGTCTGTGATGTCATCAGAAGGTTCCGAAAATCTGGAAAAATCACTGCACGTAAGCAGCATGCGCGTAACCTTCGATCCCTTAGGCGGCACTGCATCAAAAAACAACATCAGTGTGTAAAGGATATCACCACATTGACTCAGGAACACTTCAGAAAACCACTGTCGATAGCTACAGTTTGTCTCTACATCTGGAAGTGCAAATTAAAACTCTACTGTGCGAAGCAAAAAATTTTATCAACAACACCCGGAAACACCGTCAAATTCACTCATCTACGATGGACTGATGCAAAGTAGAAAAGTGCCCTGTGGTCTCAAGAGTCCACATTTAGAATAATTCTTTGGAAACTGTGGACGCCGTGTCCTCCGGACAAAAGAACCATCCGGACTGTTCTAGGCGGAGAGTTCAAAAGGCAGCATCTGTGATGGTATGGGGGTGTATTAGTGCCCAAGGCTTGGGTAATGAATTAAAAAAAATCGTAGCTGAGTCATCAAAATTCTATCAAAGAAGGTTAGGTGTTTTTTACACCAGTTTATTGTAAATTTTTAAAACTGTAACACTTGTGTTGTTACGGTAAAATTCTGGTGACTGAGCCATTTTTTTTTTTTTACAGAGCATTACTGATATACTGAATACTGTTGTTTTTTTAGTGCAAAAATCCCATACCATATCCAAGCCAGCACCACCGTCGCTGGCTTTTGTACTTTTGCGCCTATAACAAATCCGGATGGATATTTGCCTCTTATTTCCGGAGGACACCAAATCCACAGTTTCCAAAAACAATTTGAAATGTAGACTCGTCAGAACACTTTTACACTTTGCATCAGTCCATATTAGATGAGCTCGGGGCCCAGCGAAGCCGGCGGCGTTTCTGGGTGTTGTTGATAAAAGGCTGTTGCTTTGAATAGTAGAGTTTTAACTTGGACTTACAGATGTAGCGACCAACTGTAGTTACTGACAGTGGTTTTCTGAAGTGTTCCTTATCCCATGTGGTGATATCCTTTACACACCGATGTCGCTTTTTGATGCAGTACAGCCTGAGGGATCGAAAATTCCAATTCTCAGAACCTTTTTATGATACTACGGACCGTGGATGGTGAAATCCCTAAATTATTTGCAATAGCTCGTTGAGAAATGTTGTTCTTAAACTGTTCGACTATTTGCTCAGGCATTTGTTCACAAAGTGGTGACCCTGGCCCCGTCCTTGTTTGTGAATGACTGAACATTTCGTGGAAGCTGCTTTTATACTCAATCATGACAACCCGCCTGTTCACCTGTGGGATGTTCCAAATAAGCGTTTGATGAGCACTTCTCAACTTTCTCAGTCTATTTTGCCACTTGTGCCTGCTTTTTTGAAACATGATGCAGGCTTCAAATTCCAAATATTTGCAAAAAACATATCAATGTTTTCCAGTTCGAACGTTAAGTATCTTGTCTTTACAGTCTATTCAATTGAATATAGGTCGAAAAGGATTTGCCAATCATTTTATTCCGATTTTATTTACGATTTACACAACTTGCCAACTTTACCGGAGAAATGGTACCACTGAGGATTTTACGGTATTTTTTTGGCAACTGAGCTGCCAGGTTTTTACAGTTAAAATCTACTTCCGTTTTACAGTGTAGCCTTGCAGACAAACTATAAAGGATTAAGCATCTTGAAAGAGGTCAGTATGACATCATATAGAATTTGACTGTGAGAAACCTTGGAGAGGACCGCAGATGTCCACTTTGGTCATCCCTGTGCTTTCCTTCTATTGTTCTTGGAGCTGCGGCCTTACTCTAAATGCCAAATAAGTAGGGAAAAAAAAAGGAACCCAAAAATAATCCAATAAATGAAGACCATATGTGAAACCTCACGACTGCAATCCAATGAGCTGCTGGGTCTGTTGCTCCGATTGTAGATATTTCATTGCATTATATGTCATCAAACACAATGCATCGGGCCAGCTTCCGTACTGCAGCACCAAATTGAATATGTGTCATCATGAGTCATTAATCAGGATGTCATTATCCGCCAACAAAAAAAAAAAAAGACTTACGATTTTGTGAAACCGACATTTAGGGACAAACTTAAAAGCTATTTTAGAAACCATTAAAGCAACTGGTGAACTGGCCACAATCACCACGATAATTGCATGCGGCACTTTGTTGTCAAACAGGCAGACACAGAAAGGGTAAAAAAAGAAAAAATTGAGAAAAACAATTTTTTCACCTTGAAAATGCATAACCCAAAACCTGCAAAATTTGGTACTGGTTAATAAAAACAGAATACATTGATTTTTAAATCCTTTTTAGCCTATATTAAATTACATAGACGGCAAAGGCAAGATACTTAAAATACAAACTGGTATTTTTTTTTTGCAAATATTAGCTAATTTGAAACTTGATGCCTGCAACTTGTTTCATAAAAGGTGGCACAAGTAGCAAAAAAGACTGAGAAAGTTGAGGAATGCTCATCACAGGTGAGCAGGCTAATTGGGAACAGGTAAGTGCCATGATTGGGTAAAAAGGCAACTTCCATGAAACTGTTCAGTTATTCACAAACAAGGATGGGGCCAGGGTCACCACTTTGTGAACAAATGCATGAGCAAATAGTCGAACAGTTTAAGAACATTTCTCAACAAGCAATTAAAGGAATGTAGGGATTTTACCATCTACAATCCGTAATATCATAAAAAGGTTCAGAGTATGTAAATCATCGATCCCTCAGGCGGTACTGCATCAAAAAGAGAGATCAGTGTGTAAAGGATATCACCACATGGGTTCAGGAACACCTCAGAAAACCACTGTCGAAAAGTAAATTTGGTCGCTACATCTGAAAGTGCAAGTAAAAACTGTAATATGCACAGCCACAGCCTTTTATCAACAACACCCAGAAATGCCGCCGGCTTCGCTGGGCCCCAAGTTCATCTAATATGGACTGATGCAAAGTGTAAAAGTGTTCTGACAAGTCAATTTCAAATGGTTTTTGGAAACTGTGGACGTGGTATCCTCCGGAAATAGGAGGAAAATAACCATCCGGATTTGTTATAGGCGGAGAAGTACAAAAGCCGGTGTCCGTGGTGCTATATTATCAAACAAAGGTCCAAAGAATCTGGAGAAATCACTGCATTTAAGCGATGATATTATGGACTTTTGAGCCCTCAGGCGGTACTGCATCAAAAAGAGACATCGGTGTGTAAAGGATATCACCCCATGGGCTCAAGAAAACCTCAGAAAACCACTGAAAAAATTTACATTTGGTCGCTACATCTGTAAGTGCAAGTAAAAACTGTACTATGCACAGCCACAGCCTTTTATCAACAGCACCCAGAAATGCCGCCGGCTACGCTGGGCCCCGAGTTCATCTAATATGGATTGATACAAAGTGTAAAAATGTTCTGACAAGTCAATTTCAAATTGTTTTTGGAAACTGTGGACGTGGTATCCTCCGAAATAAGAGGAAATTAACCATCCGGATTTGTTATAGGCGCAAAAGTACAAAAGTCAGTGTCCGTGGTGCTATATTATCAAAAAAGGTCCAAAGAATCTGGAGAAATCACTGCATTTAAGCGATGATATTATGGACTTTTGAGCCCTCAGGCGATACTGCATTAAAAAGGGACATCAGTGTGTAAAATGTCTGATCTCGAATAGGATTGTGCTGAAAATTTAAATTTTCCTGAAGGAACTCTCCTGAAGGAATAAATACAGTACTATCTAATCTAATCTAATCTAATCTAATCTAATCTAATCTAATCTAATCTAATCTAATCTAAAAGATATCACTACATGGGCTAAGGAAGACCTCAGAAAACCACTGTCAGTAACTACAGTTCCTCGCTACATGTGTAAGTGCAAGTTAAAACTCTCCAATGCAAAGCAACGCTTTTTTATCAACAACACCCGGAAACGCCGCCGGCTTCGCCGTTCACCGAGCTCACCTAAGATGGACTGATGCAAAGTGGAAAAGTGTTCTGTGGTCTGACGAGTCCACATTTTCAATTTGTTTTTGGAAACTGTGGACGTAGTGTCCTCCGGACCAAAGAGGAAAAGAACCATCCGGAATGTTATAGGCGCAAAGTTCAAAAGCCAGCATCTGTGATGGTATGGAGGTGTGTTAGTGCCCAAGACATGGGTAACTTACACATCTGTGAAGGCAACATTAATGCTGAAAGGTACATACAGGTTTTGGAACAACATATGTTGCCATCCAAGCAAAGTTATAATGGACGCCCCTGCTTATTTCAGCAAGACAATGCCAAGCCACGTGTTACAACAGTGTAGCTTCGTAGTAAAAGAGTGTGTGTACTCGACCTGTCCAGACCTGTCTCTCATTAAATATGTGTGGCGCATTATGAAATAATGTGTTGTTAAAAGGAAAGGCCATGTAACACAGTGGTAAAAATGCTTTTGCAATGTGTTGCTGCGATTAAGTTTCAAGTAAATGATTATTTGCAAAAAGTTCGAACATTAATGATCTTGTCTTTGCAGTCTATTCAAGTGAATATAAGTTGAAAAGGATTTGCAAATCATTGTATTCTGTTTTACTATTTACACATATCCCAGTATGAATGTTAAGGCTCATTAAAGCAGGGTCTTTGTTTTATACATTAACATAATTATAGTGAGGAAAAAAAAAAAGTCATCACCTTATTATGCTTCGTGTGAGAAAGCAAGTGATAAATGATCGGCCTCAAAGAGATACATCTATCTTGTGATATCTACTCATGAGGACTTTTTAAGTAGACACAAGGCATTTACCAGATTTACTTGTACCTATTAATAGAAGGCTGACATTTATGCACCCTATACCAGAACGCTCCACTTTAGCGTGTTTTTTTTTCTTTTTCTCTACAAACCACCAAGGACACTTTCCCCCAGCGGGGAATGATTAGCTCCCTCCTTTTGAGAGTATGAAATAACTTTGATTAGCAATTAAACATTTCTCATTGTCTATTCCTTGTTTTTGTTCCTTTCAAGTCGGTATTTTTGGATCATGATTCCTCCTCTCGGATGTGTTTTTTTTTTTTTTTTTCTTTCTCGCTACTGTACTCCGTAACGGTGTGTTTATCATAATCAGACGATCATTATCGGCTCTAGTGGAGGAGAAACCCAAAAGAAAATAGTGTTACTCCAAAAAAATAATAATAACTTCCATTTGAGCGCTTCAAAGGATGAGCCTTCGCTACATTTCCATAACTTTTTATCTGTGATCTGTTCCTAATGAGCGAGGTTTTGCAATATTTCATGAAAAAATGTGGGTTTTCTCGGTTGGAATGAATATCAGCATTAATAGGTTCTTTTATTGTCACTGGAAATAAATACGACATTTTATGTAAAGCTCCATAAGAAGTATGTATAATCAAATATGAAGACAAATACATGGGCGCCCCAGCTTATTTCAGCAAGACAATGCCAATCCAAGTGTTACAACAGCGTGGCTTTGTAGTAAAAGAGTGCGTGTACTAGACTGGCCTGCCTGTAGTCCGGACCTGTCTCTCATTAAATATGTGTGGCGCATTATGGATGGCTCACATATAAACTTGAAGTGCCATCCCATTCCTAACCCATAGGGTTCAATATGAAGTCGGTCCACCTTTCTTCCGAGGATGTTGTAGTCGTAATGATTTGTACAGTCCTTTGAGACATTTGTGATTTGTGGCTATATAAATAAACATTGATTGATTGATTGATTTTTAGCTAATGCAGCTTCAACTCTTCTGGCAAAGGCTGTCCACAAGGTTGCGGGGTGTGTTTATCGGAATGTTTGACCATTCTTCCAAAAGCGCATCGGCTCTCGGTCTCCATTCTAATTCATCCCAAAAGGTGTTCTATCAGGTTCAGGTCAGGACTCTGTGCAGGCCAGTCAAGTGCATCCGCACCATGTATTTATGGACCTTGCTTTGTGCCACTGGTGCACGGTCATGTTTGCAGAGGAAGGGGGCCCGCTCCAAACTGTTCCCACAGAATTGGGAGCATGGAATTGGCCAAAAACGTCTTGGTCTCCTGGAGCATTCAAAAGTTCCTTTCAAAGGCCAAGCCCAACTCCTAAAAAAAACAACCCCACACCATAATTCCTCCTACAGGAAATTTCACACTCGGCACAATGCAGTCCGAAATGCACCGTTCCCATGGCAACCTCCAAACACAGACTCGTCCATCAGATTTCCAGATGGAAAAGCGTGATTCATCACTCTAGAGAAGGCGTCTTCTCTGCTCTAGAGTTCAGTGGCTACGTGCTTTACACCACTGCACCCGACACTTTGCATTGGACTTGGTGATTTATGGCTTAGATTCGGTTGCATAGCCATGAAAACCCATTCCATGAAGCTCTCTGCGTACTGTACGTGGGGTATTTGGAAGCTCTGTAGCAACTGACTGTGCAGAAAGTCGGCGACCTCTTTGCACTGCAGTATCCGCCGACCCCTCTCTGTCAGTTTTATGTACCCTACCATTTGGTGGCTGAGTTGCTGTTGTTCCCAAAATCTTCCATTTTCTTATAATAAAGCCGACATTTGACTTTTCGGAATATTTAGGAGCGAGGAATTTTCACGACTGGATTTATTGCGCAGGTGGCGTCCTGTGACTGTTCCACGCTGGAAATCACTGAAAGCGGCCCATTCTTTCACAAATGTTTGTAGACACAGTTTCCATGCCTAAGTGCTTGATTGTATGAAACTGATACTGATAATTTCCTATGTCACATTATAATCGGACATATCTAATTATAAACGTATAAGTTTGCACACATCCGAACAAAGTAGAGTAGAGGCTGCCAGAAGGGAACCTAAAATGTAGGACATTTCCAGGTAACATAAAGGATTTTGATATAAACACAACATACCAAATATCGTTCATGCCCACTCATGTATTGTACTAAAATCATATACATATTTTTATTTTTATTTTATTTTATTTATTTTTTTCAAATCATATATACCAGTACTCGTTTAGTATCGTGGTACAAATGAATAAAAAACGGTACTATACTCTGTTTGAACAGCAATGGTTTCCAATGTATTTATTTGTTTAATGGGCATGACGGGTTTACAAGCAGAGGAGCATGTTCGGCAGCGTACAATCACCGAGTACTTACAAGCAGACACCGTGTGTGGACAAAAAAGGGAGAACAGACACTTAAAAATTGGCTTAAAAATTGATGATAAAGGTGGAGTTATAACACTGAAACGCCCTCAGGAAGACATGCTTTAAAACATGGCAGTCGGCAGTGTTTTAGCTACTTCTAAACTACTAATCCTCGCCTCCATAAAGTTTATTTCAAGTACCTTTATCACTGCAGGACAAGGAATCGCTAAACATGCTTCACTGCACATTATAAGAGGATACAATAGCTCACCGCTGACAGGCTAGTGCACCTGAATGTAAACAAATACCACTGTAATGATACCAAGTACAAGAGCGTATCTCGTCGATACCACTATGCTAACATCGATATTTTTTATCGTCACAAAATATTTAAAAATACACGCAGGAAATACGTCCATGGACACATGAGGACTTATTAGGTATTATCCTGTAACTACTTGGTATCGGATCGATACCTAAATTGGTGGTATCATCCAAAACTAATGTAAAGTATCAAAGAAGAGAAGAATAAGTGATTATTATATTTTAACAGAAGTGTAGATAGAACATGTTAGAAAAAAAAACAATCAGATATTAACAGTAAATGAACAAGTGGATTAAAAATCAATTTTTTACACTTTGTCCTTTATAATGTTGATAAGATAATAGGTAGATAAATGACAAAATATGTTACTGCATACTAATTAGGAGCCTTTGTTTGTTTACTAACTACTAAAAGACAAGTTGTCTAGTATGTTCACTGTTTTATTTAACGACAAAATTGCAATAATAAATATGTTTTTAATGTACTGTAAGATTGTTTTGGTTAAAATAAAGCCAATAATGCCATTTTTTGTGGTCCCCTTTATTTAGAGAAGTATCAAAATACATTTCGGTACCTGTGTAGATGCTGATATCGGGACAATCCTAGTAGCCACAATAGATTTAGGGGGCAAGGGCCACAAATACACTAAATTATGAAGTTACTTAGAGGGCAACAAAACATTGAAATTGATGTCGGGGCTCTATGTACAAACCCTGTTTCCTTATGAGTTAGGAAATTGTGTTAGATGTAAATAGAAACGGAATACAATGATTTGCAAATCATTTTCAACCCATATTCCAATAAATGCACTACAAAGACAAGATATTTGATGTTGAAACTCATAAACTTTATTTCTTTTTTTTGCTAATAATCATTAACTTAGAATTTCATGGCTGCAACACGTGCCAAAGTAGTTGGGAAAGGGCATGTTCACCACTGTGTTACATCACCTTTTCTTTTAACAACACTCAATAAATGTTTGGGAACTGAGGAAACTAATTGTTGAAGCTTTGAAAGTGGAATTCTTTCCCATTCTTGTTTTATGTAGAGCTACAGTCGTTCAACAGTCCGGGGTCTCCCTGTCGTATTTTATGCTTCATAATGCGCCACACATTTTCGATGCGAGACAGGTCTGGACTGCAGGCGGGCCAGGAAAGTACCCGCACTCTTTTACTACAAAGCCACGCTGTTGTAACACGTGGCTTGGCATTGTTTTGCGGAAATAAGCAGGGGCGTCCATGATAACTTTGCTTGGATGACAACATATGTTGCTCCAAAACCTGTATGGACCTTTCAGCATTAATGGTGCCTTCACAGATGTGTAATTTACCCATGCCTTGGGCACTAACACACTCCCATACCTTCACAGATACTGGCTTTTGAACTTTGCGCCTATAACAATCCGGATGGTTATTTTCCTCTTTTTTCCGGAGGACACCACGTCCACAGTTTCCAAATATAATTTGAAATGTGGACTCGTCAGACTACAGAACACATTTCCACTTTGCATCAGTCCATCTTAGATGAGCTTGGGCGGCATTCCTGGGTGTTGTTGATAAATGGCTTTCGCTTTGCATAGCAGAGTTTTAACTTGCACTTACAGATGTAGCGACCAACTGTAGTTACTGACAGCTGTTTTATGAAGTGTTCCTGAGCCCATGTGGTGATATCCTTTACACACTGATGTCGGTTTTTGATGCAGTACCGCCTGAGGGAGCAAAAGTCCGTAATATCCTCGCTTACGTGCAGTGATTTCTCCAGATTCTCTAAACCTTTTGATGATTTTACAGACCATAGATGGTAAAATCCCTAAATTCCTTGCAATAGCTCGTTGAGAAATTTTGTTCTAAAATTGTTCGACTATTTGCTTACAAACTGGTGACCTTTGCTCCAACCTTGTTTCTGAATTACTTAGCATTTCATGGAAGCTGCCCTGCGATGAGGTGTCGACTTGTCCAGGGTGTACCCTGTAGCTGAGATAGGCGCCAGCGCCCCCCGCGACCCCGAAAGGGAATAAGCGGTAGAAAATGGATGGATGCTTTTATACCCAATCATGGCATCCACTTGTTACCAATTAGCCTGCACACCAGTGGGAGTTCCAAATAAGTGTTTGATGAGCATTCCTCAACTTTGTCATTATTTATTGCCACCTTTTCCAACTTTTTTGTCACCTGTTGCTGGCATAAAATTTTAAAGTGAATGATTATTTGCAAAAAAAAAAGAATGTTTATCAGTTTGAACATCAAATATGTTGTCTTTGCAGCAAAAATGGGATCCAATGTAATGCAGGCAGTTGAAAAAAAGAGCCACCAGAAGATGCAAATACAATGCAAAAAGACTTTAATAAATTTTTGAAGCGCACACATACATAAAACAGGTACAGTTTTTTTCTCCACATTGGCAAATCAAAGTCAAACACAAAGATCATGTAAGGTGCATATTGTACTTCACATTGAATAAAAGTGAGGTTGTCCATCTGCCCTACAGCGACACAAACTCTCCATATTTATCAGCATATTTCCTTTTTTTTTCTTTTTTTTTTTCTGTTGTTTTCCCTCCCCGACATCGAGGCAAATCTAATCATTACAGTGCTAAGATGCTATGCATACGTCATACCGTGGCTCCTACGCGGAAGTGAATACATTTGATACCGTAATTACACGACTACACCTCCTTCCGGAAGAGCGACCTGCCTCGCGGGAAGGCGGAACAATTAGAAAGCTCTAAAATAGACACGGTCAGTTGAGTCATGGCACAAAATCAAAAGGGGCGGCCGGTTACGAAAATCACCCCCCGTCGTTTAACTACAATGGTCCAGCGGTTTGTACATTTACAATGGACTAAGTCCATTTCAATTCGCCTAATTCTATGGTTATATGTGCGTACGTACACTGTGAGACTTGAGCAGGAAAAATAAATAATAAAAAGTTTATGCTCCATACACGAGGTCACAAGGTTTGGTGCTCAATGTTTTAATTTGTCTAATTCTATGGTTATATGTACGTAATGCAGATGCGTCTCAACCGGCCTTTTTCAAAAAATTATCACGTCAGGACCGGTTGTACCGTAGTGTTGCTGAGACTCGAGTAAAAAAAAAAAGAAAAGAAAAAAAGGAAAAAAAAATAGATTATGCTGCATACACGAGGTCACAAAGTTTGGTGTTCAATGTTTTAATTAGCCTAATTCTATGGTTGTATGTACATAATGCAGATGTGTCTCAACCGGCCGTTTTCGGATTTTGATCACATCAAAACTGGTTGTGCCGTAGTGTTGCTGTGAAGAGTTAAAAAAAAAGAAAAAAAAAGATGATGACGCTCGGAACAAAAGGTCACAAGGTTTGGTGCTCAATGTTTTAATTAGCGTAATTGTATGGTTATATGTATGTAATGCAGATACAAGCAACTGGCCGTTTCCCGACTTTGATCACGTCAGGACCGGGTGGTGCCAGAGTTTTGCTGTGAGACGCAAGTAAAAAAAAAAAAAAAAAATATATATATATATATATATATATATATATATATATTATGCTCCATACATGAGGTCACAATGTTTGGCGCTCAATGTTTTAATTAGCCTAATTCTATGGTTATATGTATGTTTTGCAGATGCGTCTCAACCGGTCGTTTTCAGACTTTCTTTACATCAATACCGGTTGTGCCGTAGTGTTGTTATTGAACACGAGTAAAAAAAAAAAAAGATTTTACTCTATACACGAGGTCACAAGGTTTGGCGCTCAATGTTTTAATTACCTAATTCTATGGTTAAATGTACGTAATGCAGATGCATCTCAACCGTTCGTTTTCAGACTTTGTTGACATCATTACCGGCTGTGCCGTAGTGTTGTGGAACACGACTAAAAAAATAAATAAAATAAATAAATAAAAAGATTATGCTCCATACACGAGGTCACAAGGTTTGGCGCTCAATGTTTTGATTAACCTAATTCTATGGTTATATGTACGTAATGCAGTTGCGTCTCAACCGGTCGTTTTCAGAAAACGATCACGTCAGGACCAGGTAGTGCCATAGTGTTGCTGTGAGACTCGAGTAGAAAAAAAAAAAAAATATGCTCCATGCACGAGGTCACAAGGTTTGGCGCTCAATGTTTTAATTAACCTAATTCTATGGTTATATGTACGTAATGCAAATGCATCTCAACCGGCCGTTTTCAAAAAATTATCACGTTAGGACCGATTGTGTCATAGAGTTGCTGTAAGATACGAGTTAAAATGAAAAAGACGCAAGTAAAAAAAAAAAAAAAAGATAATGCTCCATACACAAGGTCACAAGGTTTGGTGCTGAATGTTTTAATTGGCCTAATTCTATGGTTATATGTACATAATGCAGATGTGTATCAACCGGCCATTTTCAGACTTTGATCATGTCATGACTAGATATGTTGTAGTGTTACTGAGAAACACGGGTAAAAAAAAAAAAAAAAAAAATGATGCTCCATACACGAGGTCACAAGGTTTGGCGCTCAATGTTTTAATTAGCATAATTCTAAGGTTATATGTACGTAATGCAGATGTGTCTCATCGTTTTCAGACTTTGTTCACGGTTGTGTCGTAGTGTTGCTGTGAGACACGAGTAAAAAAATAAATAAAAAAAGATTATGCTCCATATAAGAGGTCACAAGGTTTGGTGCTCAATGTTTTAATTAGCCTAATTCTATGGTTGTATGTACGTAATGCAGATGTGTCTCAACCGGTCGTTTTCAGAATACGATCACGTTAGAACCGGGTAGTGTCTAGTGCTCCTGTGAGACAAGAGTAAAAAAAAAAAAAAGAAAAAAAAGATTATGCTCCATACACGAGGTCACAAGGTTTGGCGCTCAATGTTTTAATCAACCTAATTCTATGGTTAAATGTACGTAATGCAGATGCATCTCGACCGGCCGTTTTCAAAACATTATCACGTTAGGATCGGTTGTGGCATAGAGTTGCTGTAAGATACGAGTTAAAATGAAAAAAATAAAATAAAAAAATTCTGCTCCATACACGAGGTCACAAGGTTTGGTGCTCAATGTTTTAATTAGCCTAATTCTATGGTTATATGTACATAATGCAGATGTGTCTTCCCAACCGTTTCATTTCAGAAAATTATCACATCAGGACCGGTTGTGTCATAGAGTTGCTGTGAGACACGAGTAAAAAAAAAAAAAAAAAATGATGATGATGCTCCGAACAAGAGGTCACAAGGTTTGTCGCTCAATGTTCTTGTCATCTATAAAAATTATTTCTGCAAGTGTAAAGAAGTGCAAGCAAGATATTTTCCCTCATAAGCCCGTCGGCCTCGTATTAGAAAACGATTTATTATTCTATTTTTGTTGTTTCCGACCATCTGGAGTCATTTTTTTAATACGTCTTTTGCGCGCCGTTTTAAACCGGGAAATATAAAGCGACACACAAAAGGTCAGGCTTAGCGCTCTTCAAATCTGCCCTACATAAACAGCCTTTGATTATAACCCCAGCAGTTAGTCCCTTGTGATTGTGGCTTAGCTGAAAGTATTAAACTTGTCCGTCCACTCCTCCCGGTGTAATAACAACCAGGCGATCAGTTGTTGACGGCTATGTGGGCGGGGCCAGGGGACGCACTTTTACTTCCGTCTTCCAAAATGCTCTTTGTGGCGACCGGGAAAGTAGGACAGGGAAAAGATGGGGGAAAAAAGATGCACTGGCGGAAAAGCCTACGGACCGGTAGACCTTGCAGCGTAAATACATTTGAAGTCATCGTGTCCCGAGAGCTCGCTCTCGTGTGGAAATTAATGCAAAAAAAAAAAAAAAGAATTAAGACAATAAAATGCCGGCAGGCAGCTTTGCAAAAAAAAAAAAAGGCAAGGGAAAATGTCGTCAATAAATATAAACACCATCAACCCTGTGGTACACACACACACACACACACACACACACTGTACATGTAAACATACAAAAAAAAGATGGGAATGTCTGTTTGCTATGTTTTTTTGTTCTTTTTTCATTTCTCACTTTGTACTGTTAGAGCATTTTTTAAAAAGGATTGAAAATTTAAAAAAAAAAAATGGGGAAACCTTCCCAATTGCTCGAAAGCCCAGTTTGTGTGTATGCTTCACTGGTGAACATGGTTTTGTCCTAACTAACTTCGGCGGTTCTTGAACGGGACGTAGCATGGACATAGATGCAACCGTTTGTTTACATGTAAAACCTTCCACTCCTCCTTTGTCTCGTTTTGTCCACAAAACGTTTTATGCTGTGCGTGCTTTGTTGATGTTATTGGCTTGTGTGGTCAGAGCATGACTGCGAGCTAGTCAATGCTAACAATAGAGATGTCCGATAATGTTTTTTTTGCTGATATTCCGATATTGTCCAACTCTTAATTACCGATTCCGATATCAACCGATACTGATATCATGGGATTAACATATTATTATGCCTAATTTTGTTGTGATGTAACAATGTTATTATTGAAGTCAAAAAGTGCATTATTTTTTTTAACATGCCTCAAAACAGCAGCTTGGAATTTGGGACATGCTCTGATAAGATTCTAGCAGTCGGCATCCTGATGACAGCAGACCTCATACTGTAAGTGACGTTTTATTGTATTGTCAGTGAGTAATGTTAATTAGTGAGCCGTGCATACTTCAATTGAGAAAAATACATAAATATTGCCTGTTACTACATTACATATATACTTAGAGCATGTAATGTATATGAAACCTTAATGGAGGTATTTTAAGGGCTTTTGTAGGCAAATTAGAGTGAGAGTGTACGCTGACTTTTGATCGCTTTTATTTACTATTTAGAATGTATTTTTAAAAAAGAAAAATGTGTGTTATTTTCTTACATAATAATTGTGAATGACAGGCCAAAATTTAAAAAAAATTGCAAGAATTGATAAGCTTTTATCAATCGGCATCCTAATGACAGCAGACCTTGTACAGTAAGGGACATTTTATTTGATTGTCAGTTAGTATTGTTGAAAAAAAGCGAACGTCGTGAAGTGTTTTTTTTTATTAGTGAGCCACGTATACTTTAATTGAGCAAAATACGTAAATATTGCCTGTCACTACAGTACATATATACTTAGAGCATGTACTGTATATGAAACCTTAATTGAGGGGTTTTAATGGCTTTTGTAGGCAAAAATTATCGCATTTATTTACTTTTTAGAATGCATTAAAAAAAACTAAAACGTGTGTTCTTTTCTTTCACAATGATTGTGAATGATAGGCAAAATAAATAAAAAAATGCAAGAATTATGAGTCATTGATAAGATTCTATCAGTCTGCAGCCGATGACAGCAGACCTTGTATATTGTCAGCGAGTAATGTTGGGAAAAAAATACCAACATCTCGATGCGTTTTTCTTTTTTGATTAGCAAAATACGTAAATATTGCCTGTTACTACATTACATATATACTTAGAGCGTGTACTGTTTATGAAACCTTAATTGAGGTCTTTTAAGGGCTTTTGTAGGCAAAAAAAAGATCACATTTATTTACTATTTAGAATGCATTAAGAAAAAGAAAATAATTTGTTCTTTTCTTCCATAATGATTGTGAATGATGGGCTAAATTTCCCCCCCAAAATTGCAAGAATTATGAGTCATTGATAAGATTGTAATAGTCCGCATCCTGATGACAGCAGACCTTGTACAGTAAGTGATGTTTTATTATATTGTCAGTGAGTAATGTTGGGAAAAAAATACCAACTTCGCGATGCGTTTTTTTAAATTTTTTTAATTAGCAAAATATGTAAATATTGCCTGTTACTACATTAGAGCATGTACTGTATATGAAACCTTAATTGAGGTCTTTTAAGGGCTTTTGTAGGCAAAAAAAAATATCACATGTATTTACTATTTAGAATGCATTAAGAAAAAGAAAAAAATATGTTATTTTCTTACATAACGATTGTGAATGATAGGCAACATTTAAAAACCAAATATATTTCGAGTATTATGAGTCATTCATAAGATTCTATCAATCCGCATCATGATGACAGCAGACCTTGCCCAGTAAGTGACATTTATTATATTGTCAGTGAGTAATGTTGGGAAAAAAATACCAACATCGCGATGCGTTTTTTTTTTTTTTAATTAGCAAAATACGTAAATATTGCCTGTTACTACATTAGAGTATGTACTGTATATGTAACCTTAACTGAGGTCTTTTAAGGGCTTTTGTAGGCAAACATTTTTTTTTACATTTATTCACTATTTAGAATACATTAAGAAAAATAAAAATAAATGTTATTTTCTTACATAACGATTGTGAATGATAGGCAGCATTTAAAAACAAAATATAATTCTAGAATTAGGAGTCATTCATAAGATTCTATCAATCCGCATCCTGATGACAGCAGACCTTGTACAGTAAGTGATATTTTATTATATTGTCAGTGAGTAATGTTGGGAAAAAAATAACAACATCGCGATGCGTTTTTATTTTATTTTTTTAATTAGCAATATACATAAATATTGCCTGTTACTACATTAGAGCATGTACTATATATGGAACCTTAATTGAGGTCCTTTAAGGGCTTTTGTAGGCAAAAAAGTTTACATTTATTTACTATTTAGAATGCATTAAGAAAAAGAAAAAACATGCTCTTTTCTTACATAATGATTGTGGATGATAGGCCACATTTAAAAATATATATATAATTTGAGAATTATGAGTCATTCATAAGATTCTATCAGTCCGCATCCTTATGACAGCAGACCTTGTACAGTAAGGGGCGTTTTATTATATTGTCAGCAAGTAATGTTAGGAAAAATAGCGAAATTTGTGATGCGTTTTATTTTTAAATTTTTTAATTAGTGAGCTGCGTATACTTTAATTGAGGAAAATAAATACATATTGCCTGTTACTACATTAGAGCATGTACTGTATATGAAACCGTAGTAGAGGTGTTTTAAGGGCTTTTGAAGGCATTTATTTACTATTTAAAATGCATTAAAAAAAACTAAAACGTATGTTCCTTTCATATGTAATGATTGTGAATGATAGGCAACATTTAACAATAAAAACATGTGAGTCACTGATAAGAATCTATCAGTCAACATCCTAATTACAGCAGACCTTGTACAGTAAGTGACGTTTTATTATGTTGTCAGTGAGTAATGTTGGGAAAAAAAAAACTTCGCGATGCGTTTTTTTTTTTAATTAGTGAGCCGCGTATACTTCAATTGAGCAAAATATATAAATATCGTCTGTTACTACATTAGAGCATGTACTGTATATGAAACCTTAATGGAGGTGTTTTAAGGGCTTTTCAAGGCATTTATTTACTATTTAAAATGCATTAAAAAAACTCAAACTTGTGTTCCTTTCATATGTAATGATTGTGAATGATAGGCAACATTTAACAATAAAAACATGTGAGTCATTGATAAGATTCAATCGGTCCGCATCCAAATTACAGCAATGTTGGGAAAAAAAACGAACTTCGCGATGCGTTTTTTTTTTTAATTAGTGAGCCGCGTATACTTCAATTGAGCAAAATACATAAATATCGCCTGTTACTACATTAGAGCATGTACTGTATATAAGGTGTTTTAAGGGCTTTTGAAGGCATGTATTTACTATTTACAATGCATTAAAAAAACAAACTAAAACGTGTGTTCCTTTCACACGTAATGATTGTGAATGATAGGCAACATTTAACAATAAAAACATGTGAGTCATTGATAAGATTCTATCAGTCAGCATCCTAATTACAGCAGACCTTGTACAGTAAGTGACGTTTTATTATGTTGTCAGTGAGTAATGTTGGAAAAAAAACGAACTTCGCGATGCATTTTTTTTTTAAATTAGTGAGCCGCGTATACTTCAATTGAGCAAAATACATAAATATCGCATGTTACTACATTAGACCATGTACTGTATATGAAACCGTAGTAGAGGTGTTTTAAGGGTTTTTGACGGCATTTACTTACTATTTAAAATGCATAAAAAAACTAAAATGTGTGTTATTTTCATACGTAATGATTGTGAATGATAGGCAACATTTAACAATAAAAACATGTGAGTCATTGATAAGATTATATCAGTCCGCATCCTAATTACAGCAGACCTTGTACAGTAAGTGACATTTTATTATGTTGTCAGTGAGTAATGTTGGGAAAAAAAACGAACTTCGTAATGCTTTTTTTTTTTTTTTTTAATTAGTGAGCCGTGTATACTTCAATTGAGCAAAATACATACACGCCTGTTACTAGATTAGAGCATGTACTTTATATGAAACCGTAGTAGAGGTGTTTTAAGCGCTTTTGAAGGCATTTATCTACTATTTAAAATGCATTAAAAAAACTAAAACAGGTGTGTTTTTTCTAAGAAAATGATTGTGAATGACAGGCAACATTTGAAAAAAAATACAAATGCAAGTCATTGATAAGATTCTATCAGTCCGCATCCTAATTACAGCAGACCTTGTACAGTAAGTGATGTTTTATTATGTTGTCAGTGAGTAATGTTGGGAAAAAAAACGAACTTTGTGATTTTTTCTTTTTTTTTTAAATTCTTAAGTCGCGTATACTTCAATTGAGCAAAATACATAAATAACGCCTGTTACTAAATTAGAGCATGTACTGTATATGACACTGTAATAGGGGTGTTTTAAGGGCTTTTGAAGGCATTTATTCACTATTTAAAACGCATTAAAAAAACTAAAACAGGTGTGTTCTTTTCTAAGAAAATGATTGTGAATGACAGGCAACATTTAAAAAAATAAATAAAATCAGTCCGCATCCTAATGACAGCAGACATTGTACAGTAAGTGAAGGTACCACTGTTTTGGTAGATTTTAACCAAAAAAAACAAAAACAAAAAACACCAAACAGGAGTCAATACTGGCACGTTTTTGGTGAAAATGCTCCTTAGATTAGACCAAGAAAAAAAAAAACAATTAAACAAAAAATGTCCCATCTTTTCGTTTTATATTTACTTTACAGATCCATTGACTGTATTTGACACCTATTTTACAGCGTGGGTGCTGGAGCCTCAGGTCATAGCATTGGACTCAAACAATTCCTTTCACCAGAGAGGAGTTTTTCTTTGTCAAGTTCCAAGCAGCAAAACATGAAGTGTCTCTTTTTTTTTTTTTCCAACCCATTTCTCTCTCTCCTCCGTGTCCTGTGTTTGTGTGAGGAGGTGAGCTTTTGAGGCAGTAAAGTACTTGCTCACTTTGCCACTTTCGCTCTCTTTTCTCTCTCTCTCTCTCTCTCTCTCTCTCTCTCTCTCATTCTCTCTCCCTTTAGTTGGTGGGAGCTAGAGATTGATTTTAATCCTGTGGGAGCGGGCTGTACCTGTGCCACAGAGTGTGCCATAGTGTGGTGGTTTCAGTGCCGTCTCCTGAAAATATAGAGAGACAGACAGATATAGGGAGATTGGAGTTACAACGTCATCCAGCTCTTTTTTTATTTTTATTTTTAATCAATGCCAGGCTACGCTCAACAACAACAATAAAAAATAAAAATAAAAAAAAACATTCTTCAAGGCAATCAAGTCATTTTCTTGTCAGGTTTTCCTTGAAAAATGCGACAGGCATCACAAGTTTGTGCATTTTTTTTTTCTTCCTGTACTTATCAGTGCATGTAATCTCATACCAATTTGTCGCTCCCCCAAAATTTTTTTAGGCCCAGTCTTTCGGACCCTTGCCAGTGAGGTCCTCTGATATGTACAGAATGACGTATCGCTGCTGTGTCGTATCATCATTATTATTATCTTTTTTTTTTTTTTTTTTGGCATCTATAAAGCACCACATAGAGCAAGAGAGAGAGAGAGTCTGAGAATGTGACTCACACAAAGACAGTGCACGGTGCTCACATACGAAAAGTTGGTCTGGATGGAGTGGATCAACTTATATATATATATATATATATAGAAAATAAAAAAAAAGATGATGCATGTTTAAAAATAAAAAAAGTAAAAAGTTATGGTATCTACTATAGTTGCCCACAGGTTACTGACGTTAAAGCCTCTGCCGCCTTTCTTATTGTCTTTAGGAGCATAGAAACGTGCGATATATACGATATTAGTCATAGAAATGTAGTATAGTATAGTATAGTATAGTACGAGGATACAAATGAAACATATCCCGTACTATACCACCTTTAAAAAAGTACCCACTTTTTTTTTCATAGAAATTTGGTACAGTATAGTATAGTACCGCGATACGTATGAAACAAATTCCGTACTATACCGCCTTTAAAAAGTACCCACTTTTTTTTCATAGAAATTCGGTACAGTATAGTATAGTATACTACCGCGATACGAATGAAACAAATTCCGTACTATACCGCCTTTAAAAAAGTACCCACTTTTTTTCATAGAAATGTGGTATAGTATAGTACCGCGATACTAATGAAACATATTCGGTACTATACCGCCTCTAAAAAAGTACCTTTTTTTTTTTTTAACGGACATGACGCCGTGACATTGCTAGCTACCGGCAAACATCCATCCTCATCCTGAAATCACTAATCCTTGCCTCCATGGCGACAAATTCACACAAAGACAGTGTTAGGTGATCACATACGAAAAGTTGGTCTGGATGGAGTGGATCAACTAATACAAAAAAAAAAAAAAAAAAAGATGATGCATGTTTAAAAATAAAATAAGTGCAATGTTATGGTATCTACTATATTTGCCCACAGGTCACAGATGTTTAAGCCTCTGCCGCCTTTCTTATTGTCTTCAGGAGTATAGAAACGTGCGATATATACGATATTAGTCATATAAATTTGGTATAGTATAGTAACAGGATACGAATGAAACATATTCCGTACTATACCCCCTGTAAAAAAGTACCCACTTTATTTTTCATAGAAATGTGGTATAGTATAGTATAGCATAGTACCGCGATTTTAATGAAACATATTCCGTACTATATCGCTTCTAAAAAAGTACCGCCTTTTTTTTTAAAACAGACACAACGGCGGGTCGTCATCACATACGAAAAGATTGTCTGGATGGAGTGGATCAACTAATATAAAAATAAAAAAAATAAAAAAAGATGATTCATGTGTAAAACATTTAAAAAAAGTGGAAAGTTATGGTATATACTACATTTGCCCACAGGTCACAGATGTTAAAGCCTTAGCCGCCTTTCTTATTGTCTTCAGGAGCATAGAAACGTGCGATATATACGATATTAGTCATAGAAATTTGGTATAGTATAGTATAGTATAGTACTATAGTATAGTACCAGGCTACGAATGAAACATATTCCATACTATACCCCCTTTAAAAAAGTACCCACTTTTTTTGTTCATAGAAATTTGGTACAGTATAGTATATTATGGTATAGTACCGCAATACGAATGAAACAAATTCTGCACTATACCGCCTTTAAAAAAGTACCCTTTTTTTTTCATAGAAATTTGGTATAGTATAGTACCGCGATACTTATGAAACATATTCGGTACTATACTGCTGCTAAAAAAGTACCCTCTTTTTTTTCATAGAAATTTGGTACAGTATAGTATAGTACAGCAATACTAATGAAACATATTCGGTACTATACCTACCGCCTCTAAAAAAGTACCCTTTTCTTTTTTCTTTTTTTTTTAACGGGCATGACGGCACTTCGTCGTCACGTCTTGACATTGCTGGTTTCACGAGCAATGGAGCATGTTCGGCAGCACACAAGCACAGAGTACTTACATGTATACACAGTAAGAAAAGGGACACATTTTGGCTTAAAACGTGCAGGAGTTATAACACTGAAACGCACTCAGGAAGAGGTGCTTTAAAAACATGGCTAGCTAGCCTAAAATCCTCAAATCAATTATCCTCGCCTCCATGGCGACAAATAAAGTCAGTTTCTTTCAAGTAGCATTATCACTGGCTCACAGACGTTTAAGCTTCTGCCGCCTTCCTTATTGTCTTTAGGAGCATAGAAATGTGCGATATATTCAATATTAGTGATAGAAATTTGGTATAGTATAGTATAATACTAGGATACTAATGAAACTAAAAAAGTACCAACTGTTTTTTTTTTTATTTTTTTTTTTTTTAACGAGCATGACACTGCGTCGTCGTCACGTCCTGACATTGCTGTTTTTTTGAGCAGTGGAGCATGTTCGGCAGCGCGTGCGCACAGAGTACTTGCAAGTATACATAGTAAGAAAAGAGAGAACGGACACATTTTGGCTTAAAAAGTACAGATAAAGAGGTGCTTTAAAAGCATGGCTAGCTAGCCTAAAATCCTAAAATCACTAATCCCGGCCTCCATGGCGACGAATAAAGTCAGTTTCTTTCAAGTAGCATTATCACTGGTGGACTAGGAATCGCTAAACAAGCTCCGCCACACACCGTAGTTCACCGGCGTCACAATTTTAACAAACAATAGCGTATGTAGTCGATACTACTATGATTACATCGATATTTTTTTAGCGTCACAACAACATTTTTTAATTTTTTTTTCCATTCATAATATGTTTATAAACTCAGGAAATGCGTCCCTGGACACATGAGAACTTGGTATATGACTAATGTAAAATCCTGTAGCTACTTGGTATGGGATTGATACCTAAATTTGTGGTATCATTCAAAACTGATTTAAAGTATCCAAACAACAGAAGAATAAGTGATTATTCCATTTTAACAGAAGTGTATATGGAACATGTTGAAATACAAAATAAGCAGATATTAACAGGAAATGAACAAGTCGATTAACAATCATTTTTTACAGTTTGTCCTTTATAATGTTGACTAAATAATAGGTAGATAAATGACAATATGTTACTGCATACGTCAACAGGTAGATTAGGAGCCTTTGTTTGTTTACTTCCTACTAAAAGACAAGTTGTCTATGATGTTCACTATTTTATTTAAGAAAAAAATCACAAAAAGAATGTAACGTAAGATTTTTTTTTTTAATAAAGCTAATAATGACATTTTTTGTAATCCTCTTTATCTAGAAACGTATCGAAAAGTATCGAAATACATTGTATTGGTATCGGGAAAACCCCACTATCATGTTTATGGCACATTCTAGCCACGTAGCGCACATTTGGCACCTACGAGCTAACAATCGGCTAACGTCCCTCCACAGTGAAGAGCCAAGTCTGAGTCAGCAATACGTCGCCTTCGTGGCGGAAAATAGACTGTTGTCCAAATCTATTTTTAGGAACACTAATACAAAACCTCACAATAATGTCTGATTGAATGCTAAAAATGTGCTAAATACTAAAGTGCTGTTTTTAAATTACCGTTAAGTTTTGAACTATTCAAAGTATCTCAATGGTTGGAATCTGCGCTTTTGAGTGTCTTACCAGTTTATACGGTATTTGACGAGGAACAAAGCATACATCAGACCGAAATGCATGTGTCAAGAACAGATGTGGAAGCAAATTTTTACAACACATTTCGGCATAAAAGTTATTATATCATATTGTAGGTGTTTTTCACACTTTGCATTCATATTTTGTTACAATTTTGTTGTGTTTTGCTTATTCAGTGTTTTATTGTTCGTAGTTAATATTGTAAATCCCACGTAAAAGAGGAGCGATGTTCATATGTTGTTAATATTCAGTGTTTTATTGTTCATAGTTAATAATGTAAATCCCACATAAAAGAGGAGCGATGTTCATATGTTGTTAATATTCAATGTTTTATTGTTCATAGTTAATATTGTAAATCCCACATAAAAGAGGAGCAATGTTCATATGTTAATATTCAGTGTTTTATTTTTCATAGTTAATATTGTAAATACCACGTAAAAGAGGAGCAATGTTCATATGTTGTTAATATTCAGTGTTTTATTGTTCATAGTTAATATTGTAAATCCCACGTAAAAGAGGAGCGATGTCCATACGTTGTTGATATTCAATGTTTTATTGTTTACAGTTAAAATTGTAAATCTCAGGTAAAATAGGAGCAATGTTCATATGTTGTTAGTATTCAATATTTTATTCTTCATAGTTAATATTGTATATCTCAGGTAAAATAGGAGCGATGTTCATATGTTGTAAATATTCAGTGTTTTATTGTTCATAGTTGATATTGTAAATCCCACGTAAAAAAGTATCAATGTTCATATGTTGTTGATATTCAGTGTTATATTGTTCATAGTTAATATTGAAAATCCAATGTAAAAGAGGAGCAATCTTCAATCATATAATCTTCCGAGGATGTTGTAGTCGTAATGATTTGTGCAGTCCTTTGAGACATTTGTGATTTGGGGCTATATAAATAAACATTGATTGATTGATTGATTGAATGTTCATATGTTGTTAATATTCAGTGTTTTATTTTTCATAGTTAATATTGTAAATCCCACGTAAAAGAGGAGCGATGTTCATATGTTGTTAATATTCAGTGTTTTATTGTTCATAGTTAATATTGTAAATCCCACGTAAAAGAGGAGCGATGTCCATATGTTGTTAATATTCAATGTTTTATTGTTTACAGTTAAAATTGTAAATCTCAGGTAAAATAGGAGCAATGTTCATATGTTGTTAGTATTCAATATTTTATTCTTTATAGTTAATATTGTATATCTCAGGTAAAATAGGAGCGATGTTCATATGTTGTAAATATTCAGTGTTTTATTGTTCATAGTTGATATTGTAAATCCCACGTAAAAAAGTACCGATGTTCAAATGTTGTTGATATTCATTGTTATATTGTTCATAGTTAATATTGAAAATACAATGTAAAAGAGGAGCAATGTTCATATGTTGTTAATATTCAGTGTTTTATTTTTCATAGTTAATATTGTAAATCCCACGTAAAAGAGGAGCGATGTTCATATGTTGTTAATATTCAGTGTTTTATTGTTCATAGTTAATATTGTAAATCCCACGTAAAAGAGGAGCGATGTCCATATGTTGTTAATATTCAATGTTTTATTGTTTACAGCTAAAATTGTAAATCTCAGGTAAAATAGGAGCAATGTTCATATGTTGTTAGTATTCAATATTTTATTCTTTATAGTTAATATTGTATATCTCAGGTAAAATAGGAGCGATGTTCATATGTTGTAAATATTCAGTGTTTTATTGTTCATAGTTGATATTGTAAATCCCACGTAAAAAAGTACCGATGTTCAAATGTTGTTGATATTCATTGTTATATTGTTCATAGTTAATATTGAAAATCCAATGTAAAAGAGGAGCAATGTTCATATGTTGTTAATATTCAGTGTTTTATTTTTCATAGTTAATATTGTAAATCCCACGTAAAAGAGGAGCGATGTTCATATGTTGTTAATATTCAATGTTTTAATGCCCATAGTTAATATTGTAAATCCCACGTAAAAGAGAAGTGATGTTCATATGATGTTAATATTCAATGTTTTATTGTTTACAGTTAAAATTGTAAATCTCAGGTAAAATAGGAGCAATGTTCATATGTTGTTAGTATTCAATATTTTATTCTTCATAGTTAATATTGTACATCTCAGGTAAAATAGGAGCGATGTTCATATGTTGTAAATATTCAGTGTTTTATTGTTCATAGTTGAAATTGTAAATCCCACGTAAAAAAGCAGCGATGTTCATATGTTGTTTGTATTCAATATTTTATTGTTCATAGGTAATATGTTAATATGTTGTTAATATTCAGTGTTTTTCATAGTTAATATTGTAAATCCCACATAAACAAGGAGTGATGCTCATAAGTTGTTAATATTCAGTGTTCATAGTTAATATTGTAAATCCCACAAAAAGGAGTGATGTCCATATGTTGTTTATATTCAATGTTTTATTGTTCATAGTTCATATTGTAACTCCAATGTAAAAGAGGAGTGATGTTCTTATGTTGTTAATATTCAATGTTTTTTTGTTCATAGTTAATATTGTAAATCCCACGTAAAAGAGGATGGATGTTCATTTGTTGTTAATATTCAGTGTTTTATTGTTCATAGTTAATAATGTAAATATCACGTAAAATAGGAGCAATGTTCATATGTTGTTAATATTCAGTGTTTTATTGTTCTTAGTTAATATTGAAAATCCCACATAAACGACGAGTGATTTTCATATGTTGTCAATATTCAGTATTTTATTGTTCATAGTTAATATTGTAAATCCCACGTAAAAGAGGTGCAATTTTCATATAATGTTAATATTCAGTGTTTCATTGTTCATAGTTAATATTGTAAATCCCACGTTAAAGAGGTGTGATGTTCATATGTTGTTAATATTCAATGTTTTTTTGTTCATAGTTAATATTGTCAATCCCACGTAAAAGAGGATAGATGTTCATTTGTTGTTAATATTCAGTGTTTTATTGTTCATAGTTAATAATGTAAATATCACGTAAAATAGGAGCAATGTTCATATGTTGTTAATATTCAGTGTTTTATTGTTCTTAGTTAATATTGAAAATCCCACATAAACGACGAGTGATTTTCATATGTTGTCAATATTCAGTATTTTATTGTTCATAGTTAATATTGTAAATCCCATGTAAAAGAGGAGCAATTTTCATATAATGTTAATATTCAGTGTTTCATTGTTCATAGTTAATATTGTAAATCCCACGTTAAAGAGGTGTGATGTTCATATGTTGTTAATATTCAATGTTTTATTGTTCATAGTTATGTTTGTAAATCCCACGTAAACGAAAAGCGATTTTCATATGTTGTCAATACTCAGTGTTTTATTGTTTATAGTTAATATTGTAAATTCCACGTAAATGAGGAGCAATGTTCATAAGTTGTTTTTATTCAGTGTCCATAGTTGATATTGTAAATCCCACATAAACGAGGAACAATGTTCATATGTTGTTAATATTCAGTGTTTTATTGTTCATAGTTAATAATGTAAATCCCACGTTAAAGAGGAGTGATGTTCATATGTTGTTAATATTCAGTGTTTTATTGTTCATAGTTAATATTGAAAATCTCACTTTCTTTATTTTATGAAGATTTTGGGTGTGCCCTTCAGTAAAAAAAACTGTACAAATCTATTCTGTATATTTTCAGGTGGTCTGTCATAACATTTTTTTTTTTTAACTCCTTCGGACATTGTGACTTTTGATATTAGTGTTCCTGAAAAGAAAAATCCCAACACAAACTCTAGAGCAGATTTTTACAGCTAAATATGTATATATAATTCATACACACATACTCATTGCACATACTGTCGTAGGTGTTGATATTTAGTACCTGTTATTAATGGCAAGACCAAGTTTTTTTTTTATTCTGGTCCTCTGGAAGGCCAGAATAAACCCTTTGTGGTCCGCTTGATGACATATCTGATTGATTTTGCATGGACTCAGAAATCCGGGGTTAGTGCAATTGAAAGAGGACATACACTACATTGCCAAAAGTATTCGACCACCCATCCAGATGATAAGAATCAGGTGTCCCAATCACTTGGCCCGGTGTATAAAATCAAGCACTTCGGCATGGGGACTATTTCCACAAACAGTGATTTCCAGCGTGGAACTGTCCTAGGATGCCACCAGTGCAACAAATCCAGTCCTGAAATTTCTTTGCTCCTAAATATTCCAAAATCCACTACATTATCTACTTTTATCAGTAGATTGCACAGTTGAGTACATCCATCCATCCATCCATCATCTTCCGCTTATCCGAGGTCGGGTCGCGGGGGCAGCAGCCTAAGCAGGGAGGCCCAGACTTCCCTCTCCCCAGCCACTTCGTCTAGCTCTTCCCGGGGGATCCCGAGGCGTTCCCAGGCCAGATGAGAGACATAGTCTTCCCAACGTGTCCTGGGTCTTCCCCGTGGCCTCCTACCGTTTGGACCTGTCCTAAACACCTCCCTAGGGAGGCGTTCGGGTGGCATCCTGACCAGATGACCGAACCACCTCATCTGGCTCCTCTCGATGTGGAGGAGCAGTGGCTTTACTTTGAGTTCCTCCCGGATGGCAGAGCTTCTCACCCTATCTCTAAGGGAGAGACCCGCCACCCGGCGGAGGAAACTCATTTCGGCCACTTGTACCCGTGATCTTATCCTTTCGGTCATGACCCAAAGCTCATGACCATAGGTGAGGATGGGAACGTAAATCGACCGGTAAATTGAGAGCTTTGCCTTCCGGCTCAGCTCCTTCTTCACCACAACGGATCGATACAACGTCCGCATTACTGAAGACGCCGCACCGATCCGCCTGTCGATATCACGATCCACCCTTCCCCCACTCGTGAACAAGACTCCTAGGTACTTGAACTCTTCCACTTGGGGCAGGGTCTCCTCGCCAACCCGGAGATGGCACTCCACCGTTTTCCGGGCGAGAACCATGGACTCGGACTCGGAGGTGCTGTTTCTCACTCCGGTCGCTTCACACTCAGCTGCAAACCGATCCAGTGAGAGCTGAAGATCCCGGCCAGATGAAGCCATCAGGACCACATCATCTGCAAAAAGCAGAGACCTAATCCCGCGGCCACCAAACCGGAACCCCTCAATGCCTTGACTGCGCCTAGAAATTCTGTCCATAAAAGTTATGAACAGAATCGGTGACACAGGACAGCCTTGGCGGAGTCCAACCCTCACTGGAAACGTGTCCGACTTACTGCCAGCAATGCGGACCAAGCTCTGACACTGATCATACAGGGAGCGGACTGCCACAATAAGACAGTCCGGTACCCCATATTCTCTGAGCACTCCCCACAGGACTTCCCGAGGGACACGGTCGAATGCCTTCAAGAACCCTGGCGAGAGTATAGAGCTGGTCCACAGTTCCACGACCAGGACGAAAACCACACTGTTCCTACTGGATCCGAGGTTCGACTATCCGGCGTAGCCTACTCTCCAGTACACCTGAATAAACCTTACCGGGAAGGCTGAGTACATATTCCGTACAATTGACCACTAAATGGTAACACCCGAATAAGTTTTACAACTTGTTTAAGTTCCATCTGGGTTTGGAGGTTGCCAGAACTGTGCCGACTGTAAAATCTGGTGGAGGTGGAATAATGGGATGGCATTTCAAGGTCATATGTGAGTAAAGGCAGGTGGCCAAATACTTTTGGCAATATAGTGTATGTTTCCCATTGCTGGTTTGGTACGGTTACAGGCGAGTGGAGCCACTTCTGCAATAAAGCAAGTCGGACAGTATTTCAGTCGTATCCTGAACCACATGTTAGACAGTGCATTACAGTCCGTCCCTTAAAACGATCCAGACATCTTTTTTCTGTGATTTTGATTTCATACAAAATCATGAACATTGATCATCATACTACTATAGATCAAGGTTGGGTTCTGATGTTGATTTGACCATTGAATTTTGGTCATTTTCCAACCAATATTCTCCAACACAAATACAACGTTAAAACATGATTTTTGACGTTTAATCAATGTCAGATTCCGATGTTGATTTTGACCATTGAATTTTGGTCATTTCCCAATCAACACTCTACAACACAAACACAACGGTAAAACAACATGCTATTTGACAACGTTAGCTCAGTGTTGGGTTTTGACGTTGATATGACCATTGAACTTTGGTAATTTCCCAATCAACACTCTACAACACAAACACAACGTTGAAACATGCTATTTGACAACGTTAGATCAATGTTGGGTTCTGATGTTGATTTGACCATTGAATGTTGGTCATTTTCCAACCAATATTCTCCAACACAAATACAACGTTAAAACAACATTCTTTTTGACGTTTAATCAATGTTGGGTTCTGATGTTGATTTGACCATTGAATTTTGGTCATTTCCCAATCAACACTCTACAACACAAACATAAAGTTGAAACATGCTATTTGACAACGTTAGATCAATGTTGGATTCTGATGTTGATTTGACCAATGAATTTTGGTCATTTTCCAACCAATATTCTCCAACACAAATACAACGTTAAAACAACATGCTTTTTAACATTTAATCAATGTAAGGTTCCGATGTTGATTTTGACCATTGAATTTTGGTAATTTTCCAACCATATTCTACAACACAAATACAACTTTGAAACAACAAGCTCTTTGACAACGTTAAATCAATGTCGGGTTCAGACATTGATTAGACCATTGAATTTTGGTCACTTCCCAATCAGTATTCAATGTCACAAATACAACATTGAAACAACATACTTTTTGACAAAATTAAATCAATGTTGGGTCCTGACGTTGATTTGACTTAGACTTAGACTTAGACAAACTTTAATGATCCACAAGGGAAATTGACCGTTGAAATATGGTAATTTCCTAATCAACAACATGCTATTTGACAACGTTAGATCAATGTTGGGTTCTGATCTTGATTTGACCATTGAACTTTGGTCATTTTGAAACCAATATTTACCAACACAATGTTGAAACAACATGCTTTTTCACAACGTTAAGTCAATGTCAGGTTGTGACGTTGATTTGACCATTGAATTTTGGTCATTTTCCAACCATATTCTATGACACAAATACAACGCTGAAACAACATACTTTTTTGACGACGTTTAATCAATGTTGGGTCCTGACATTGATTTGACCGTTTAATTTCGGTAATTTCCAAATCCGTACTCTATAACACAAATACAACTTTGAAACAACATGCTTTTTGACAACGTTAAATCAATCCTGGTATCTGATGTTGATTTGACCATTGGATTTTGGTCATTTTACAACCAATGCTCAATAACACAAATACAATGTTAAAACAACATCCTCTTTGATGACGTTTGATCAATGTCAGGTTGTGATGTTGATTTGACCATTGAATTTTGGTAATTTTCCAACCAAAATTCTACAACAGAAACACAATATTAAAACAACCTGCTTTTTGAAGACATTTAATCAATGTTGGGTTCTGACATTGACTTGACCGTTTAATTTTGGTAATTTCTCAATCATTGCAACACAAATACAACTTTGAAACAACATACCTCATGACAACATCAATGTTGGGCTCTGATGTTGATTTGACCATTACATTTTTGGTAATTTCCCAATCAACACTCTACAACACTAACACAACGTTGAAACATGCTATTTGACAACGTTAGATCAATGTTGTGTTCTGATGTTGATTTGACCATTGAATTTTGGTCGTTTTCCAACCAATATTCTCCAACACAAATACAACGTTAAAACAACATGCTTTTTAACGTTTAATCAATGTCAGGTTCCGATGTTGATGTTGACCATTGAATTTTGGTCATTTTCCAACCATATTCTACAACACAAATACAACTTTGAAACAACAAGCTTTTTTGACAATGTTAAATCAATGTCGGATTCAGACATTAAATTTTGGTCACTTCCAAATCAATACTCAATATCACAAAAACAACATTGAAACAACATAATTTTGGACAAAATTAAATCAATGTAGGGTTTTGATGTTAATTTGACCATTGCCTTTTGGTCATTTCCCAATCAACACCCTATAACACAAACACAACAATGAAACAACATGCTTTTTGACAACGTTAGCTCAATGTTGGGTTCTGACGTTGATTTGACCATTGAACTTTGGTCATTTGGTGACCAATATTTTCCAACACAAATACAATGTTGAAACAATTAGCTTTTTCACAATGTTCAATCAATGTCAGGTTGTGACGTTGATTTGACCATTGAACTTTGGTCATTTTCCAACCATTATTGTTCAACACAAATACAACGCTGAAACAACGTCTAATCAATGTTGGGTCCTGACTTTGACTTGACCGTTGAATTTTGATCATTTCCCAATCAATACTCCACAACACAAATACAACATTCAAACAATATACTTTTTGACAACGTTTAATCAATGTTGGGTCCTGACGTTGACTTGACCGTTGAATTTTGGTCATTTCCCAATCAATACTCTACAACACAAATATAACATTCAAACAATATACTTTTTGACAATGTTTAATCAATGTTGGGTTCTGATGTTGATGTGACCGTTGAAATTCGATCATTTCCCAATGTTGGACAATAAGTTGTCTCAATTTACAAATCCAACTGTTTTTGCAACGTCGTTTCAAAGTCAGTTTTTAAGCACATTTATGTAGAATCAACATAGTACTAATGCTATGTGCCTGCTGGAATTGGCATCGTTTGTCCTAATAATATAGTATCTACTGTGTCTTCTATTGTCAGGTTATAAGTCAATATTATAGTATATTATTATGATTATGCTCCAATTTGGGCATTGAGCTAGAGACGATGGGCAAACACTGTATGAGATGGTATGCCTCACTACTGGTACAGCAGTTTGTCATGCATTTAGCTGTAGGATATGACCCTAAACGCCCTAGATTTGGAAGCAAGCAAACAAACGCGTTGGCCTTTTAGCCTCCTTGCCTGTTGGCGCTGATGTCGGAGATCAGTCAAGGAAAGGTGGCGCTCGTTTAATCGGCCCCACACTAAAGTGCAGACCATCACAAGTGCTCCTCATCACTGGCGGGCAGGTTGACCTCTAATACAATGCAGCTCCGGTTCAAAGAAAATGACGTGTAAAAACCGAGGAGGGAAGAGATGTTTGTGTGTGTGTTTGTTTGTGTGTGTGTGTGTGTGTGTGTGTTCTGGCAATTCTGACTTAATGGGGACATCGCTCTGTTTACACACTTTTAGGGGAACTCTGACGGTATGGGGACCAAAAAAAAACAGGTCCACTAAAGGGAAAACTTTTTAAATGATGGTCAGATCCATTCTGAAGATGATAATTTGAACTTTTTTTTTTTTTTAAATGCTCCTTACTAGTCACGTACAAATTTGTGTGAATTATGCAAAATGATTCAAATTTGGTCCACATGAACCGTATTAACTCTTTTTCCCCAGGGTCCCCAGTAAGAATGATCAGCACATTACTTCATCAATTTAGAGATTTAAAGATGTGTTTAAGCTAACTGGGCAATGGCCATTTTACCATGTTTTTTTTTTCCTTTCTATACCTCCACAATGTGTAGAAAGGGTGGTCCCCACAAGTCATGATCAAAAACTTGGTCCCCATTCCAAACGATAACCTGTGTGTGTGTGTTTGTGTGTGTGTGTGTGTGTGTGTGTGTGTGTGTGTGTGTGTGTGTGTGTGTGTGTGTGTTCTGGCAATTCTGACTTAATGGGGACATCGCTCTGTTTACACACTTTTAGGGGACCTCTGACGGTATGGGGACCAAAAAAAAAACAGGTCCCCCTAAGGGACTTTTTAAATGATGGTCAGATCCATTCTGAAGATGATAATTTTAACTTTTATTTTTTTCCTCAATAGTCATGTACAAATTTGTGTGAATTATCAAAATGGTTTAAATTTGGTCCCCATGAACCATATTAACTATTTTTCCCCAGGGTCCTCAGTATGAATGATCAGCACATTACTTCATCGATCCAGAGATTTAAGGACGTGTATGAGCTACCTGGGCAGTGGCCATTTTACCTATTTTGTTTATGCCTCCACAACCTGTAGAAAGGGTGGTCCCCATAAGTCATGATCAAAAATGTGGTCCCCATTCCAAATGATAACCAGCATGTGTGTGTGTGTGTGTGTGTGTGTGTGTGTGTGTGTGTGTTCTGGCAATTCTGACTAAATGGGGACATCACTCTGTTTACACACTTTTAGGGGACCTCTGACGGTATGGGGACCAAAAAAAAAAACAGGTCCCCCTAAGGGACTTTTTAAATGATGGTCATATCCATTCTGAAGATGATAATTTGAACTTTTATTTTTTCCTCAGTAGTCACGTACAAATGTGTGTTAATTATGCAAAATTATTTCGATTTGGTCCCCAAGAACCATATTAACTATTTTTCCCCAGGGTCCTCAGTATGAATGATCAGCACATTACCTCATCAATCCAGAGATTTAAGGACATGTATGAGCTAGCTGGGCAGTGGCCATTTTACCTATTTTTTTTTATTTCTCCACAACCTGTAGAAAGGGTGGTCCCCACAAGTCCTGATCAAAAACTTGGTCCCCATTCCAAATAATAACCACTATGTGTGTGTGTTTGTGTTTGTATTTTTGTGTGCAAGGGGGGTTGTTACTGTATAATGGAGCCATATGGTAACACATATCTGTAGTCTCAGAAGTATATTTTACAAGCTGTACTCTTTAACGGCTACATCTGTATAGTCCCTGGAAACATTTTGGTGACCTTAACCTGTGAGCAAATTCACGTGCTCGTGTCATTCAAGGCCGCATGCGCTTTTTTTTTTATTAGCATTTCATTTATTTATGTAGTTATTTGACAAGGACAGTGCAATTGAACATTGCTACCAATAGGTAACTGATGTCTAAGTAGGTGGGTAGGTCGGTCTTTATTGTCATTGCACGAGTACAACAAAGCTGAAGACTTCTAGCTACAGGCTAATTAGCAACCCTCTTCCCTGGTTAGGCTTTTAAAGAAAAAGTGAAAAACAAATACAACAAGATTAAGACAAGTACAAAATAAAAATACATTTAAAATAATTGTCCACATTTGTCCATGGCTACATCCAGTTCTTTGGCTCACACTTCTGATTTTCCTTAAGCCATTTTTTCATTTTTTCAAGTTTAATGTCCGACTGTGACTTTAACTCCAGTGGCAATGGCAGAGCCACGCTATAAACGACATTTCAGCATGTGAGGTGAAAGGTTAATTAAAGACCGATTTATCAATGCCACCTTAACATTTCACAACCAAACAATTACACAAGGCGACTTGATAAAGAATCTGGGTATTATCTCCGACCCAACTCTCTCGTTTGAGTCACACGTCGAGAGTGTTACTAAAACGGCCTTCTTTCATCTCCGTCATATCGCTAGAATTCTTTCCATTTTGTTCACTACCGACGCTGAGATCATTATTCATGCGTTCGGTACGTCTCGTCTCTGTTACTGTAACGTATTATTTCCGGGTCTCCCTATATCTAGCATTAAAATATTACAGTTGGTACAAAATGCGTCTGCTAGCATTTGACAAGAACAAGTTTGATCGTATTACGCCTATACTGTATATACCTTTATACACATATATACCTATATATACACCTACACTGGCTCACCTGCACTGGCTTCCTGAGCACTCAAGATGTGACTTTAAGGTGTTACTACTTACGTATAAAATACTACACGGTCTAGCTCATCCTATCTTGCCGATTGTATTGTACCATATGTCCCTGCAAGAAATCTGCGTTCAAAGAACTCCAGCTTGTCAGTGATTCCCAGAGCCCAAAACAAGTCTGCGGGCTATAGAGCGTTTTCTATTCGGGCTCCAGTACTCTGGAATGCCCTCCCGGTAGCAGTTAGAGATTCTACCTCAGTAGAAGCATTTAAATCCCATCTTAAAACGTTTTTGTATACTCTAGCCTTTAAACAGACCCCCCTTTTAGACCAGTTGATCTGCCATTTATTTTCTGCTCTGCCCCCCCCTCTCCCTCGCAAAGGAGGGAGAGCACAGGTTTGGTGGCCACGGATGAAGCGATGTCTGTCCAAAGTCAGGACCCGGGGATGTCTCTGCGCTGTTGACCTGTGTCAGCTCAGGATGGTCTCCAGCTGGCCTCACTATGGACTGGACTCCCACTATTATGTTGGATCCGCTATGAACTGGACTCTCACAATACTATGCCAGATCTACTCAACGTCCATTGCACCGGTCGCCCTAGGGGTAAGGTCCCCACATTTGGATCCTCTTCGAGGTTACTTATTGTCCCATTGGGTAGAGTTTTTCCTTGCCCCGATGTGGGATATGAACCGAGGACGTCGTTGTGGCTTGTGCAGCCCTTTGAGACACTCGTGATTGAGGTCTATATAAATAAACATTGATTGATTGAACATTGAACTTGCAGGAGATAAGTAACTTTCATGGACTAAATGGGACGAAAAATATTTGTTTTCCAAATCAGGAGCCACATTATAATGATCTATGAAAAAAAAATGGTTTATTGTTTTACAGTAGTAAACAATAGCCCCTAATCAGATCACTTTGGGATCTGAGGCTGACACACCCAAGTATCATCTTTGAGGATCTCCGCCTCCTTCCCTCATCTTATCAGCCTCATACCAAACCTAATTACAGTGATTTTAATCATACTGTATTACGAGTGATTAACCCCTTTAGTGCATTTAATTAACCTTTGCAGCCACGGATTTTCATCTTGCTTTTTTCCTCCATGACAGGGGCTTTAAATAATCATACTTAAAACTGGAGGGAAATGTAATGTCTTAAAGTGGGGAGCCATCACTGGGGACAGAAAAAGTATGGATTGTATTTTGAGACCCCACTAGAAGGTATGGTTGATAACTTCCGATAATGTTTCCTAACCATAAGGCCGGGGCCCATTATTGGAGGGCCGCCCAAAAAAAATGTGTTCTCGGTTGCAGTCCGCACTCAGTTGTAGTCCACTTGTTCACCACTTGTGGCAGGAATGACAATCTCAATGAAACAGAAGAAGACTGGAGGTAAAGTTTATAGTTTACTAAGCGCAAAAAAATGGACTTAAGTGGTAAAGCTGTATTATCAGAGTCAGAGCATGGACCGCATTGCCGGCAGTAAGTCGGACACGTTCCCAGTGAGGGTTGGACTCCGCCAAGGCTGCCCTTTGTCACCCATTCTGTTCATAACTTTTATGGACATAATTTTTTCGGCACAGTCAAGGCGTTGAGGTGATACGGTTTGGTGGCTGCAAGATTAGGTCTCTGATGGCTTCATCTAGCCAGGGTCTTCAGCTATCACTGGATTGGTTCACAGCCGACCGGGATGAGAATCGGCACCTCCAAGTCCGACTCCATGTTTCTCGCCCGGAAAAGGGCGGAGTGCCATCTCGGGGTTGGGGAGGAGACCCTGCCCCAAGTGGAGGACTTCAAGTACTTCGGATTCTTGTTCACGAGCGAGGGAAGAGTGGATCGTGAGATCCACAGGCGGATCGGTGAGGCGTCTTCAGTAATGCGGACGCTGTATCGATCCGTTGTGGTGGAGAAGGAGCTGAACCGGAAAGCAAAGCTCTCAATTTATCCGGTCGATCTATGTCCCCATCCTCACCTATAGTCATGAGCTTTGGGTTATGACCGAAAGGACAAGATCACGGATACAAGCGGCCGAAATGAGTTTCCTCCGCCGGGTGGTGGGGATCTCCCTTAGAGATAGGGTGAGAAGCTCTGCTATCCGGCTGAAAAGCTGCTGCTCCTCCACATCGAGAAGAGCCAGATAAGGTGGTTCAGGCTTGCGGTCCGGATGCCACCTGAACACCTCCCTTGGGAGGTGTTTTGGGCATGTCCGACTGGTAAGAGGCCACGGGGCAGACCCAGGACACGTTGGGAAGACTATGTATCCCGGCTGGCCTGGGAACGCCTCGGGATCCCCCGGGAAGAGCTGGACCATGTGACTGGGGAGAAGGAAGTCTGGCTGCTGCCCCTGCGACCTGACTTTGGATAAGCGGAAGAAAATGGATGGATGGAATCAAATTGTGGAGACAATTTGGTTAAGAAACAAATTCATTGGGTTTACTTATGTAATGTTTTATTCTCTTGAGTTATTTATTTGTCCCTTCTTATGCAGTATATTAGATTTCTACTTATTTTTCCGAATCCGCCTGACCTTACCCTAAGGTTAGGCGTTAAATACATAATAATTTGTGATTAGTTTTCATTTGACAAAGAAAGTGTCATATAAATATTGAATATGATTAAAATCAAGACCAAGTTTTTTAATTGAGTGTTGATAATTTAGTGGGGCCCCCGATGCCAAAAAGGTTAAGAACCCTTGTCTTTATGAATGCAAGGAGAACATTCAACCGGAGCTCCATTAAGAGGAGACGATTTGAGATAATGTTTGCTGATCATATATGCATTGATTTTTAAATTGATTCCAAAAAGCCTCTCTCTGGTGAAAATCAGTTGCAATCCATGGAGCTCGCAGTTCGAGATGCGCCATAACTCAGAGTTGGGGGAACTCTATCTGAATATGTTTGCATAATTCATGCCGACCGCGCTGAGGTCAAGAGAATCCTTGTGACAAGTTGTGAGCGTGTCACATAAACATATTATGAATTTAGTCTTCAGTATTCAGGGCTGTGGTAGGCTTATGTATTATACACTTTGTCAGCACATGGCTTTTAACCGGGGGTTTGAATTAAAAGGTGGATGAAAAGAACGACTACGAGCTCTGTGTGGGTGTCCTCATAAATTATCTCCGGCACAATAATTCACGGGATTAAGAGTCATTTAGCCAAAGTACGCCACGAGGGGCTTGCTAGATGCCGCGTATAAGAGCACCATGGGAGCCAAAAATGCCAAAAAAAAGCACACAGAAAATGAAAAAAAGACAACAAAAAACATAAGATTGATGCAATAACATGACGATGACCCAGAATTGGATGAATGGCATATTTCATAATTAGAATCCAAACAGAGACAGGAATGAAAGTCAACCACGAAACAACCAAATCCTCCAGAAATGGAACAAAAAAAGGGAAATAAAAATAAAAAGCACCAGCAGCATACATGTGAGTAGACAGCTATGCGAAGTACAGCATTCATCACTTTGAACATAAAAAAACACACCAAAAATACACATTATGTACTGGGAATACCAGAAAGGTTTTGGAAAACCTCAACCCGGGACGCAATTGGAGCTCATTTAAACATCTACATATGCAATTTATAACAATAATTGGGGTCGTTAAAGAGGAACGTTTATGAGCTAAATGCAACGTCGGCCCGAGCGGGCTTTTTATGGACTAGTGTTCCCTTGGTGTTTAAGTATATTGGTCTCGGAGCTAAGCGTCACCTTGATCCCCGCGACCCCCCCGCCCCCCCAGCGGTACTTTGTCTTCCCAGCAGCACTGTGCTCCCGCTGCCGGCACCGTGCGAGGCCACCTCTCCTTACTCTTGATTTACATTTATTTCCCTCATCTGCTGTTATTTATTGGGGCACTTCGAATTTGGCACATTTCTCTTTATGGAATCATAAGGGCCCGTTGCCGTACTACCTCATTCAAATGAGCGTTTTTCTCCCCTCCGTGAACCCGTGCGGCAACTACCCCCAGGAGAATAAAAGCAGCACTTTGTTTTATTTTATTTGATGTTTTGAATGATTGCTGATTAAGTGAGTAGTCTCTGTCAGTCCTGGTTTAAAGGCAAAGTCGGAATGTTTGCAAAACAGCTTAGCTCGGCCCCTTAACCTCCAAATGAATCTGTCCGGTTCGGTAATCGCTGCCCATGCTCGGACTCGCTCTTCGAGTCCTTTTGGAATAACTCTGATAACCGAGCGAGTATTTTGTAATAGAAGTCTTGCCTTTAATAGTAATAATAGCCAAACGTGCAAACCAGGGGTCCCCAAACATTGCGTTCAAACTGGGGGCTAAACTAAATGTATATATATATATATATATATATATATATATATATATATATATATATATATATATATATATATATATATATATATATATATATATATACATACATATATACGTAGATATATATACATACATTAATATACATACATATCTATATACATTATACATGTATATCTATCTCTATCTATATCTATATATATATATATATATATATATATACAAATACACACACATATATGTGTGTATACATTGTGTTAAAATTATGATCAATTGTGATACACATACACAAAAATACACACGTATATATACACACATACATACACATAAATATACACATATACATATATATACACACACGCATACATACACATATATATATAGATATATATGTATATATATATATATATATATATATATATATATATATATATATATATATATATACATATGTATACACATATATATATATTTATATATGTGTATACATATGTATACACATATATATATTTATATATGTGTGTGTAATCTATATACATACATACATACATATATATATATATATATATATATATATATATAAATACACACACACACACATATATATATATTCCTCGCGCACTAATTGACCTAAAGACCGCACTTGCTGCATGTCACGTTATCAATTGTAAAATGCATTTTTAGACTATATGATTTGCCTGAGTGGCTAACAGACGGTAGAAAATGGACTAGTAAGGACAGTTTTTTTTTTAACCTTGGATTCCCACGGGCTGTATTTTGGACGTTGTGGGGCCGAATCCAGCCCGCGGACCGTACTTTGGGGAACCCCTGATGTAAACAATTAAAGTTAAAGTACCATTGATAGTGGTGGTGAAATTACTCTTTACATTTGACCCATTTACTTGTTCCACTTCCCTGGGAGGTGAGGGGAGCAGTGGGCAGCAGCAGCGGCTGCGCTCGGGAATCATTTAGGGAGGTAATGAGTCCCATGTTTATAGTCTCTGGTATGACTCAATCTACCGATCTCAGGGCGGACACTCTAACCACAAGGCCACTGACACAACTTTCATCCATCCATTTACTACCGCTTATCCCTTCCGGGTTCGCGGGGGGTGCCGGAGCCTATCTCAGCTGCATTCGGGCGGTAGGCGGGGTACACCCTGGACAAGTCGCCACCTCATCGCAGGGCAGGGCCAACACAGATCAACTGACAACATTCACACTCACACATTAGGGCCGATTTAGCGTTGTCAATCAACTTATCCCCAGGTGCAAGTTTTTGGAAGTAGGAATAAGCCGGAGTACACGGAGGGAACCCACGCAGTCACGGGGAGAACATGCAAACTCCACACAGAAATATCCCGATTGCAGGATCGAACACTTTCGAATTGTGGAGATAATTCCCCCAAAAAGTGTAAAGTTTACATACGGTATCAATTGAAAAAGTAGGATATTTTATTTTGGTCATTGTTTAGTGGCCCCGTATTAGGTGTAATTGACAATAACTGCACGCTTGATTAAAAAAAAAAAAGTCATCAATTTTAATTTATGAGCCCTCCAAATTCACAAAAGCCAGCCGTCATAATGGCGCCGCCGCCGCTAATCAAGCTTTGAATATGAAATTAACCTGCGCATGTAAATGATTATGCAATTATGATTGCTTACAAACGAGGGTGCATACAGGATTAGGGTGCCTCTCCCGTGTGTATTTTTCTATGCGCCGTTGTATTCTGTTCCTAGTTTTCAAGCGCAAATGACATTCATGTAAACATGTTTCTGGCTTCTGTTGGAAAGGACTTCTGCTCCATACTGCCAGCTTCCCCCTGTCATATCAACTACCCCGGGGCAGCAGGGGGAGTGCGGTTGGGGATTAGTGTGGGCGGGTTGAAAAAAGAAGTCATGAATTACCTGTCGGGTGGTGATTTGCCCCGGACTCTTGAATCCCCCCTGACAGCCGCACTCGGAGACACTGTACGGGTCGGAGCTCGTCGATGAGCACTTGGAGAGCGAGTCGCAGCCCACCACGAATGTGTTGTCTAAAGGGAGCTCCTGGATCACGTGATGCTTCTTCGGGGCCACCGGAGTCTCCGGTTTGATTTGAAATGTTGGCTGAGGGGACGCAGACTTGTAATGCTTGGCTAAGTCTGGGCTGTCGGGTTTGAAGGTGGTGGGCGTGGTGGCCCAGTTGTACTTCCCCATGGTCTGCTCCTCCAGCTCCACAGGGAGATCCAGTGTTCCATTAACATGCTCATGGGTGGGGTCGTCAGGCTTGGATTCATCTATGGTCACAAAGTTCAGCAGAAGGCTCTTCGGGGAGCGCTTCTTTCTCTTCTTCTTCTTCTTGATCTGACGGTTTTCTTGATTCGGCGACACCCACTCGCCGCTCTGCTTGCCCTTCTGTACCACTTTGTGTCTGGGAGTCTGTCGGCAGCGCACCAAGGCAGTAACAAATATCACCAAGATGACAGTCATGGTCCCGGCAATGATGGCAATGACAACAATCACGTATCCGTTAGCTTGAGGTGTTACCTCGCTGTCCCCTATGTTTCGGTCCAGTGGCGTCTCCATACTTTTCCGCAGCTGTTCTTGGATAAAAGTGGCATTTGACACAGTGTCATTGACGAATAAGTGAATAAGTGCGATAGCTTGTAAGGACTCAGGCTGGCCGAGATCTCTGACTTTGACAACCAGCCTATGCAGCCCTAGATCCGCCGCCACTATTTTCTCCTGCAGTGTTATGTTACCTGTTGTTTTGTCAATGGAGAAAAGGCCGCGAGGGGAGACCCTGGATGTAATGATGATGCTGCTGGTAATGCTATACTGTAGCTCGGCATTCATACCTGTGTCATTGTCAATGGCAAACACTCTTGTAACAACAGCACCGGGGGTTGTGGTGGTCCGCACCAGGTCGTATGAGTAATTGGACGAGGGAACAACGAACACAGGGCGATTGTCGTTCACATCAACCACATTTATAGTGACCTTGGCGTAGGAGGAGCTCGGGGGCTCCCCTCCATCCACTGCCTTGACCATAAATGTGTAGGAGCTCTGCTGCTCCCGATCAAAGGTGATATTGGGCTTGATCACGCCAGTTTGAGGGTCGATGATGAAATGATCTTTCCCGTTCAGAATGGACAGGGTCACGACAGCATTATCTCCCGCATCTGCGTCCGTCACTGTGATTAAGCCCACGGTTCCAAAGAGCGGAAGGTTTTCAGGCACGTAGAAGTTGTACTCGGGGTGTGTGAAAGCCGGGCTGTTGTCATTAAGGTCCTGAACGATTAGTCTGACGGTGACATTGTTCTGCAGGTACGAGGAGCCGTTGTCCCTGCCTATGACGGTGAATGAATACCTCTCCTGCTTTTCTCTGTCCAGTCGTTTGCCAACCGAAAGTACTCCCGACCGTCTGTCTATGTTAAACCCGTCAGGTGCATCGGGGCCAAGGGTATAAATAATCTCGGCATTATGTCCGCTGTCTGCATCAGTGGCACTGATTTTTATCAACTGTGATGACGGGTCATTATTCTCTGGTATGGAAAGTTGGATTTCTGGCTGGGGGAAGATGGGCGCATTGTCATTCTCATCCTTGATTTTAATTAAAACCATTGCTGAAGTGTTCAAAGGAGGAGTCCCCCTATCCGAGGCCACTATCCTAATTGCATATTCTCGTGTTGTCTCATAATCAAGTGGAGCAGCCGTCTCCAGTAAAAACTGATCATTAAAGACCGGTTTCAACCTAAATGGAAGGTCATGGTCAGTGTAGCAAGTGACTTTGCCAAAGAGATCTGCGTCTCTGTCTGTAACTGTGATCAGGGCTATTTTGGTATTGAGGGGAGCATTCTCAGACAACAGAACAGTGCCGTTCACCAGGTTGATAATGTAGCGAGTGTCAATGGAAGGAACATTGTCATTAACGTCGGTAATGTTGACAGTCACTGTGGCTCTGGAGGGTGTCGAGCTGCCATCACTGGCCAGAACAATAAGTTTGTGAACAGGCGTTAACTCCCTGTCCAGCGGCTGCTTCACAGTGATCAATCCCGTGTTGCTGTCGATAGCAAAGTGTCGTTTGGTCGAAGCAGAGATCTGGTTACTGAAGGCGAAGTGAATCTGGGCATTAAAGCCGAGGTCCGCGTCTGTCGCGTGGAGCTGAACGACCGACGTCCCCGTGGGGGCGTTCTCGGGTACGGTGACTTCCAGCTCGCTGTTCTTGAAGATGGGGCGATTGTCGTTGACGTCAGAGATGGTGACTTGAAGGATGGCGGTGCTGGACTTGGGGGGGTTGCCGCCATCCTCCACTTTTATCTTCATGACAAAAGTGTCCTTCAGCTCACGATCTAGGTTCTGCTGGACGATCAGCTGCGGCCACTTGTCACCCTCGGGGGTCTCGATGATGTCCAAGCCAAATTCTCCAACGCTCTGAAAAGACAAAGCAAATAATTCAAAGTTACTTCCACTCTCCTTAGTATCATGACAGGATATAGAGTGCATTAAATTTTGTCCATATGGTGCTTTGCTGTAAGTCTTTTATATATATGCAAATTTTGAGCTCCTCCTATTCTCCGAACCATAATACGTTTTGGAAAATATCACCTTTGAACTCACTTTTCTTTGAAGGTTGTTAGGAGGTTGTCAAAAATAATCCCATTTTTTTTCTTTTTAAAGTTCTTTGTAATTTGTTTAATACTTTAAAGCCAGGGGTCCCCAAACTATATATATATATATATATATATATATATATATATATATATATATATATATACATATATATATATATATATATATATATATATATATATATATATATATATATATACGTACATGTATATATACAAACATACATACATACATGTATACATACATACATCAAAACATACATACATGTATACATACATACATCTATATATACATACATACATACATATATGTATGTAAACATACATACATATATGTATATATACAACCATATATATGTACGTATACATACATACATATATGTATATATACAACCATACTTATATGTATACATGCATATATATATATATATATATATATATATATATATATATATATATACACACACACACATATATGCATGTATATATGTATGTATATATATATATATATATATATATATATATATATATATATATATATATATATATATATATACATGCATATATGTGTGTGTATATATATACATACAAATATATATATATATATATACGTACATATATGTATATATACAAACATACATACATACATGTATACATACATACATCAAAACATACATACATGTATACATACATACATATACATACATACATACATTTTTAATTTTCCTGAGGGAATTCCCCTGAAAGAATCAATAAAGTTCAATCAATCTATCTATACACATATATATAGTCCTTGTTTCTGGGGTTTTCCGTTATCCAGTGCTCAAAACCAGGGTAGAGCAGAATATAAGTTATGTCCGGAAAAAAACAAAGAGCCTATTTCATTTATTCGTTACTACAAGCCTGTTTTGCAGATTTCCCTGCTCTGCAGGGGATTCTATAATACATATAATACAAAATCCCCTGAAGAGCAGGCTTGTGGGGATGAAATATCCTCTGTGTTTCTTCCTCACCTAATATCAATATATATATATATATATATATATATATATATATATATATATATATATATATATATATATATATATATATATATATATATATATATATATATATATGGCCTCATATCACCAATTAAAACCATGCTTTAAAACATAAGCTAAAGGTTAAATGTTAAAGAGGCCAGTTAATTGTTCCTGTTTAAATTCAGTGTAATAACTCCCACCCTACTAACGGTGCTTGTGCGTAGTCATACCGCTCGAGATTCAAATACAGGCAACGTTAACAAAAGGTACAATTTTAGACATACTAATAACTTCCAATTTCAGTTGTAGTGCAAAACCATATCACCTTATTTTCATTGAGCGGGAGTGAAGAGCATCAGATGTTCCAACTACTTTTTTGTTCAAAAAAAGCTAAATCAAGGCAAGTGCAAAGCTGGGGGGAAAAGGAAAACAAATTTAAAATAAATCCCCGCAAGAAACTGACAGAACCGGCAATGCTTGTTAAGAGTAATTGCATTCCCCTCCAAAAATAGCACTAATATTTAGTTTCCGACAGAGTATGGTATGGCTCTACGAGCAAGTCCAAATAGAAGGAAGCGGATGGGAGGATGGGGGGCATGGGTGATGGAGGGATGTAGAGAGAGAGAGAGAGAGAAGGGAGGAGGAAATAAAAAGATCAAGCACATGAATGAGCTGCATGCACATTATGAAACAAAGAAGCCCTTTGAAGCTCCTTCAGTCAGAAGCAGTTTCATGGTGAAACAAGAAAAAGGCTTCTCTTTAAAAGATAAGCTTCATGCTGCACATAATGTTGGAAGCGATTACTCCCGTCTAGGCACAGCCATTAAACGAGATTAAGATATACACATTTTCCTTGTTCGAGTCGGCGAACATTTCCAACCAAACTGTGTGCACAAAGGCTCCTCGAAGGATTCCAGGATCTACGACCATCCTGGCGCCAGCATGAGGCGGTCACCAGGGAACGCACAGGTGCGGCATGTAAATTATTGTGTACCGTGAAACAAATTGCTTGCCCGGGAAGTGTCGTCAACACGATTGACAGAACTACTTAAAAACACCCGGCGTGGCGGCGATGATCTCCCAGACCGTTCCTGTGGCAGCTTGCCAGAGTCATGTAGCAATGCAGAGCCATGACACATGCAACTTTGTCTCAGAACATAAAAGCCTCATAGATTTTTTTCTTCCCGCACAATGCAGAGCTATTACCAAGCGCTATCTTGGGGTTTGATTGCTAATCGCTGCCGTCAATTCTCAGTTGTTTGAATAGTCCACGGCCACAGCCCACTGGCTTAGTATTGGTATGCCGGTTTTTGACAAAGACTAATGTTAATAGCGTTATGTTGAGTTAGGATGCGTCAAAAGGAATGTTGCACAATGATTTATGAGGCCGCATTTCCCCCGATGCTTTTGTCTCGGTTTTACACAATTTTACAGCTGACAAGACAGCACTCAGTGCATTTCAATAACTCGGAGAAGAGCTATCTCTGAGGCGGCGCAGCACTCCTGAATGCAGAATTAGTCTGGTGGATTGCGATAAGATCTAAGGCGGGCTAAGGAAAGGCCAAAACACAACTAGGAATCAATTGCTCGAACCCCTCATGCTCGGAAAGCAGGGTGAATCCGCAGTAAACCCGGGCTGCTAAGTATGCGGAGCACGTCGCACCATACCTTGCAATATATATACTTGTCATCAGTGCACATTCTGGGCATTTACAGTCATTCAGAAACTTTTTGTTGTCCTTACAAACTATCGCACTTTTTGTGACTTCTGGACCTGCCTCCCAGGAGCCTGCCAGACCACAGTCCGTTTGGAGGGACTGGAGGGGACGCGGATGAAGAGACTGAGCACCGGGACGGACGAGCTTCACAGTGTCTTGGCTGAATGAGCGAGGGTCGGACACCTCGGTCTCCTTAGTCGCATCCTCGTTCATCCATGCAGACTGGACACTGGCCGAGAGTTGGTGGGTGGCCGAGGGTGGAGTTGGTTGCTTTGTTGGGTCTGCTCCTGTCTCTGGCTATGCTCCCCCCTACCCCAGCGGACGATGGTGTGGAACACCACAAAGGCCACCACAGTGTATAAATATATATTTTTTTGTTGTTTTAGTTTTGTGACTGCTTGGAGAAGTGGCTGGTGGCATCAGCTTAATGTCTTTGATTTCCGGTGAATCTGCAGTAAACCCGGGTTGCTAAGTATGCGGAGCACGTCGCACCATACCTTGCAATATATATACTTGTCATCAGTGCACATTCTGGGCTTTTACAGTCATTCAGAAACTTTTTGTTGTCCTTACAAACTATTGCACTTTTTGTGACTTCTGGACCTGCCTCCCGGGAGCCTTTTTAGCCATGAAACCAGCTGCCAGACCACAGTCCATTTGGAGGGAGTGGAAGAAACGCGGACGAAGAGACTGAGCACCGGAACGGACGAGCTTCACAGTGTCTTGGCTGAATGAGCAGGGGTCGGACACCTCGGTCTCCTTAGACCCATCCTCGTTCATCCATGTGGACTGGACACTGGCTGAGAGTTGGTGGGCGGCCGAGGGTGGAGTTGTTTGCTTTGTTGGGTCTGCTCCTATCTCTGGCTATGCCCTCCCCTACCCCAGCGCAGGTTGGTGTGGAACACCACAAAGGCCACCACAGTGTATAAATATATTTGTGTGCTGTTTTACTTTTGTTGCTGCTTGGAGAAGTGGCTGGTGGCATCAGCTTAATGTCTTTGATATCCGGTGAATCCGCAGTAAACCCGGGTTGCTAAGTATGCGGAGCACGTCGCACCATACCTTGCAATATATATACTTGTCATCAGTGGACATTCTGGGCATGTACAGTAATTCAGAAACGTTTTGTTGTCCTTACAAGCTATCCCACTTTTTGTGACTTCTGCGGTGCTTTTTTGTGAACTTCTGGGAGACCAGCTGCTGGGTCTCTGCCACACCAGTGTCCGTTTGGAGGGACCGGAGGAGACGCGGATGAAGAGACTGAGCGCCGGGTCTTGGCTGAATGAACAGGTATCGGACACCCCGGTCTCCTTAGACGCATCCTCGCTCAACCATGCGGACTGGACACTGGCCAAGTGCTGGACTTGGTTGCTTTGTGGGTCTGCTCCTGTCTCTGGCCATGCCTCCCTCCACACCAGCAAACGATGTCGTGGAACACCGCAGAGGCCACCACAGTGTATAAATATATGTTTTTGTTGTTTTGCTTTTGTGGCTGCTTGGTGAAGTGGCTGGTTGCATCAGCTTTAATGTCTTTGATGTCCTTTGTGTTCTTTAATGTTTCCCTCTTACACACGTTTGTTCTTCCTAGGCCTCAGTCTGCACCCCCTCTCCAGGGACACAGGCTGAGACTGAATGTTTTTTTTTTCCTCATCCCCCCGTTCCCAGCATTTACCTGTTCCTCACCTTTTTTTTATAAGGGGCGCAGGAAGTTGTCAGACCCGTCAGCGAACCTGTGATGTTCGTCTGATCTTGAATGGGATTGTGCTGAAAATCTTGATTATTAAAGTATTCCTGATTCCGATTCTGAAGGATTGTCTAATCATACTGCAATATCAAGCAAACAAATCCTGAGGAGAAGAGCGATGGACCGAGGCATTACAGTGGATGTGGGAGTACACAATGTAATCAGAGCCGACTAATTTGAGAGAAAATGACTAAAGGATGCCAACAGAGAAAGCGTTAACCGCTGATGAGCAAAGGATGACTCCTCACCCCTCTTCTCCTGACAGCGCCTCAGATTATCAGCGGCGGCATCTTTCAGTCAAGTTGATGACCTTATTAAAAACTCAGAGGAGACTGAGATTGGGTTGTGAATGCATCAGAAGAACCGAAGCGACGGTGGAGGGGCGAACCGCGGAGAGCTATTCATCACAAGCCCTAGCACCTCTTTATAACGCTGAGAGAAACTTGGCATATTTGGCTCTTATTCCTCCCTCACGCTCGTTGCCACACCTCATCCATTTATGGTTCTGACTGTGTCATAAATTCAGAAAAAAGACAGAAGATGTACATTGTCTGGTGGCTACAGTACCAATATGGACATGAATCAATGACTATGACTGTGATACATGTAGTACATCCAATAAATAAGGCACTGAGGAGATGACATTATTAAGTGTTTTCAAGAAATGCAATGGTATCGCTACTAAAACATAGGTTTGTTTACAAATATGTTTTTTTATTTGTTTATTCAGAATAGAATAGAATAGAAAGTACTTATTTGATCCCTGGGGGAAATTCAGCACCACAGTTCGCTCACAATAGGTAATAATAATAATATATAAAATATTATATACAAAATATATAATTATGAATAGTATACATATATTCTACATATATTCTACATTTAAGTGCAGTCAAGGAACATATACATTATACAGTCTGATGGCTGTCGGTATGAAGGACATCCTGTGTCGTTCCCTGTTGCATTTAGGGAGTCTGAGATATGCGCATCTTCATCGACACAATGTTTCGCTTAAGTGGCTGCACAGGACAGATTATGAAAAATAAAATAATAAGTAGAAAATTCCAACGGAACATTTTGACGGTCCTGCTATCCGTGCCTCGGACCTTGGCTTTGAAGATAGCACGGAATGTCCTAATCTGTGAGTTTTAAGTGTAACTGTACACTTATTGAGCAATAGAACTAGCCTTCCTTCTGGTGGCCATCCAGTTTAAAGTAGACACGCGTGTGAACAAAATGAGACGTTGAGCACCGAGCTGTGTGAAAGCATGACTGAGCTACAAGAGGAGGAAATCTTGTCTTTTTGGCGTTTGAGGCAATTGTTCATTGAAAGGGTATGTACCAATTGAATTTTCTTTTTATTATTCGTGAATACCGTCGCCATGGTAACACGAAATGTTGCCAGCTTGAAGTACGAGTGAGACCTTTCTGACGGTATAACATATGTGGGGGGTTCGTTGGCCGATCCGTCTCGTATTAATCACAAGAGAAACGTGCCGAACTATAATAATACAAGTTAAAGTATGAGCAATAATAATATGGGCTGCTTGCATTATAGCGAGCCCATAATAATAATAAAAGTTAATACAAATGATTGTCACACACACACCAGGTGTGGTGAAATGTGTCCTCTGCATTTGACCCATCCCCTTGTTCACCCCCTTTGAGGTGAGGGGAGCAGTGGGCAACAGCTGTGGCCGCACCTGTGGGAATCATTTTTGGTGATGTTGAAGTATGATTAATAATAATATGGGCTGATAGCATTGCAGCAAGCCCATAATAATACATAAACACTTAAGTGTGACTACCTTAATTTCGCAATAAACCCTGCGCTTTATACAATGATGTGACTAATTTATACATGTTTCCAATTTCCCTAACACATTTATCCTCGTCACATCAGTACACCAATGAAATTGTTCACATTAAATACAACACACTCGCACAACCATTCAGTCAGCCATTTAGTGTGTTATGCACTCACCCTCGTCATCTGAAAACACAGCGAAATGCACACTACACAGCCCCAATACCAACCTAAAATGACGCCATCATGTTTACATATGCAGTATTGATGGTGTGTATAGCTATTGGACGCTACCCTTGTGGGTACCAGGATGTGAAGTGAAGTGAAGTATATTTATATAGCGCTTTTTCTCTAGTGACTCAAAGCGCTTTTACATAGTGAAACCCAATATCTAAGTTGCATTTAAACCAGTGTAGGTGGCACTGGGAGCAGGTGGGTAAAGTGTCTTGCCCAAACACACAACAGCAGTGAGTGGGTATCGAACCTGGAACCCTCAAGTTGCTGGCACGGCCACTCTACCCACCGAGCTATACCGCCCCAATGGGTCATTTAACATATTCCAAGGATGTGTTCAATGGATTAAAAAAAAAAAACGGTTGCACTTTTTATACTACTGCACTAAAATACTGGAACTTGGTGATTTAGCATGCTGCTAAGTAACTAGCCTGTGTCTTTTTATTATGTCATTTTATTCTTGTTATGCATTTTTTTTTACTTTTTCTTTCATTTTATTGGTGGAGGCAAAAAGACTACGAATGGAAATTTGCAGGTGCAGCCACCTTTGTATTGTTACTGCTTCATCGTCCTTTAAATAAACAAATAGCAAAAAAATAAAAAATAAATCGAAAAGTGATCGACCAAGCTATTAAAAAAAAGCCACAAAACGGAAATCCAACAACACCAATGGACCCTGAATGGCCGGACCGCCGGCCGAGTGCCTCTCCAGTCGGCTATTTTATGACTATCTTGTTAAATTTGTTTGTCATGCCTAATTGTGTACGCCCACTGCTTACTGATAATATATGTGAACGATAAACTGTAAATGCAAAATACAATTTTAAAATAAATGTCCTCTTTTTTTGATTGAGCTTCAGTCTGCTGAAATCAAATAATAAACCAGTTATAGCAATCTCCGGATAGCAGAGAGGGAGAAGAATACTATTTTTGACGCGGAATAGCAAAATTCTAATGCAGGACCTGGGCAATCTAGCCCGCCGGACATTCCCATATATTTTTTTTTTTAGATCTTTAAGATGGAAAGTGTAGCTGCTATTATGATGTGCAGTGATGTTTTTTTAATTACCATAAGTTTTTAACCATACAAAGTATTTCAATGGTTGGAATCTGCACTTTTGCATGATATACTAGTTACTATGGTAATATAATTAGTTGCTATGGTAATCTACGTCAGAAGAGGCACCAAGCAGTGTGGGTGGAGAGCGTTTCCACAGAGTGTCAGCCCCAAATACGGAAAATTTTACAACAAAGTCCTAAAGCTTGGGTGGAGTTGTTGCATTTTTTTGTGTGTGTTTTGCTTGATTTTAAAATATGTCGATCGAGAGAGGGTGACATTCATGTGATGTCAATATTCAGTGTTTTATCGTTCATAGTTAATATTTTAAATCACACATTCTTTATGTTGATGTACAATCTGGGTGTCTCATTCAGTAAAAAAATATAAAATTCCATTCCGTTTTTTAAGGCGGTCTGTCATAACGTTTTTAGCATTCAATCAGATATGACTGTGAGGTTTTGTATTAGTAATGTACGTGGGGTTTTTGGGGGGGTTGTTGCATTTTTGTTGTGTACCGCTGGATTTTAAAATATGTTGATTGAGAGAGGGTGACATTCATATGTTGTCAATATTCAGTGTTTTATGGTTCATTGTTGATATTCTAAATCTGACATTCTTTATTTTCATGTACATAATGGGTGTCTCATTCAGTAAAAAAAATGAAAAATTACATTCTGTTTTTTAAAGCGATTTCTCATAAAGTTTTTAGCATTCAATCAGTTATGATTGTGAGGTTTTGTATTAGTAATGTAGGTGGGTTTCTTGGGGTGTTCTTGCATTTTTGTTGTGTTTCGCTGGATTTTAAAATATGTCAATCGAGAGAGGGTGACGTTCATATGTCGTCAATATTCAGTGTTTTATCATTCATAGTTAATATTGTAAATCCTACATTCTTTATTTTCCTGTACATTCTGGGTGTCTCATTCAGTAAAAAAACATTTTATTCCATTACGTTTTTTAAGGCGGCATGTCAAAACGTTTTTAGCATTCAATCAGATATGATTGTGAGGTTTTGCATTAGTAATGTTGGTGGGTTTCTTTTGTGCGGGGTTGCATTTTTGTTGTGTTCTGCTGGATTTTTAAATATGTCGATCATAAGGGGTTGTGACGTTCACATGTTGTCAATATTCAGTATTTTATCGTTCATAGCTAATGTTGTAAATCCCACATTCTTTATTTTCATGTTCATTCTGGGTGTCTCATTCAGTAAAAAAACTTAAAATTCCATTCTGTTTTTTAAAGCGATTTGTCATAACGTTTTTAGCATTCAATCAGTTATGATTGTGAGGTTTTGTATTAGTAATGTAAGTGTTTTTTTGGGGGGGTATGCATTTTTGTTGTGTTTCGCTTCATTTTAAAATATGTCGATCAAGAGAGGGTGACATTCATATGTTGTCAATATTCAGTGTTTTATCGTTCATAGTCAATATTCTAAATCCCACATTCTTTATTTTCATTTACATTCTGGGAGTCTCTTTCAGTAAAAAAATGAAAAATTACATTCTGTTTTTTAAAGCGGTTTGTCATAACGTTTTTAGCATTCAATCAGATATGATTGTGAAGTTTTGTATAAGTAATGTAGGTGGGATTTTTTTGGGGGAGGGGGTTGCATTTTTGTTGTGTTTCGCTAGATTTTAAAATATGTTGATCAAAGGAGGGTGATGTTCATATGTTGTCAATATTCAGTGTTTTATCATTAATAGTTAATATTCTAAATCCCACATTCTTTATTTTCATGTACATTCTGGGTGTCTCATTCAGTAAAAAAAAAACATTTATTCTGTTTTTTAAGGCGGTTTGTCATAACATTTTTAGCATTCAATCAGATATGTTTGTGAGGTTTTGGATTAGTAACGTAGGTGGGGGTTTTTTTGGTGGGGGGTTGCATTTTTGTTGTGTTTTGCTTGATTTTAAAATATGTCGATGGAGAGAGGGTGACATTCATATATTGTCAATATTCAGTGTTTTATCATTCATAGTTAATATTCTAAATCCCACATTCTTTATTTTCATGTACATTCTGGGTGTCTTTCATTAAAAATTATTTTAATTATACTACGTTTTTAATGCAGTCTGTCATAAAGTTTTGAGCATTCAACCAGATATGATTGGGAGGTTTTGTATCAGTAATGTAGGTGTTTTTTTTTTTCGTTCATAGTTAATATTCTATTTTTGTATACATTCTAAGAGTTTCATTCAGTAAAAAAAAGGTAAAATTTAAGTTGTATGTCATAACGTTTTGAGCATTCAATCAGATATTGTGAGATTTTGTATCAGTGTTCCTAAAAAAATAGATATTTTTATCGCATTTTTGTCTCGAAATTTGCCGTCCCCCGTGGCAAAATAATTGCCCGGGGCAGCCCTAATGTGTGTCGCATTATATTCACACAATTTTGACTCTGGAGCCTCAACATCCCCCGCCTTCCGTGCACCGGAATAAACAAGGTCAGTGGTCGAATGTTAATTCCAAGGGACGTTGAGATCAGCCAACCAAATTGCGGACATCCACTTCATCACGCGGTTTATCAGCGAGACGTGGCCATTATAGCCGGCAGCGTCGCATTGATCTACGCGAGGCGACTTGAACAAGACACCTACTTTAAATGTGTATGAAGACGCTGACACAGATGAAAGTCGGTTTAATGTAGTGTGTGATTCTGCAAATTCATTCGGCGGGATAAGAAAAGAGGTCAATGCGGGGGGAAGCCAAAGCCAAACTTTCAAGCTGAAAATCAGAGTCCCAAACACCCCCTCCTCCCGACCCCCCCACGCCACCCCTTCAGTTTTAAGTATGTTTCAGCGTCCGTTGCTGTGTTATCCCGCCAACGAGTACAGTGATCGAATCTGCTTCTTCATCCTTCTCCATTCATGCATGGGATTGCTTTTTTTTTTGTTTTGACCTTGACCATTTCATAGGACGGCTTTCTCCGTAGTTCAGGTGATGTGACAAAAACTCGGTTGGACAACACCGCCAGACACAATCTGGACAGCATGATTACCAAGTTTTTAATGGATTCCACCAGTGGTGTGCCGTTTGGGCCAGCAAGGCCTTCTCATGATCATAGACTAATAAAAGTTAATTTTAATCTACTTTCCATTAAGTATTTATCATATTTTCTTCATGTCTCATTAGGTTCCAGTGTTGTTTTTATATTAGAGCTTTTATCCAATCAGAATTCAGCGATCTTGTTGCCAGGCCTGTATGAATTCTGCCTGATAGACAGTTGCAATAGCCAATCAGATCACGATTTGTGGACAGTAGCCTATCTAGGTAGCGTTACGCAAAATGGGACTGTGATTGGATTTTTACCTGTCACTCCTAAGTGAGAATCCAATCACAAGTTGGAATTTACGTAAATGTAGGAAAGGGGCACAGGAGCCATACCCGGCCAACGGAGAAATCATCGGTTTTCACTTTTTTTACCTCGAGTTGTTGACAGTAGCCCATTTAGGTAGGCTTACGCAAAATGTGACCGTAATTAAATTTACACCTGTCACTACCAAGTGAGAATCCAATCACAAGTTGGAATTTGCGAAAAAGCAGGAAAGGGGCACCGGAGCGATACACGGCCATAGGAGAAATCATCGGTTTTCACTTGTTTTACCTCGAGTTGTTGACAGTAGCCCATCTAGGTAGCCTTACCCACAATTTGACTATGATTGGATTTTTACCTGTCACTCTCAAGTGAGAATCCGATCACAAGTTGGAATTTGCGTAAAAGTAGGAACGGGGCATCGGAGCCATACCCGGCCAACGGAGAAATCATTGGTTTTCACTTGTTTTCCCTAGAGTTGTTGACAGTAGCCCATCTAGGTAGCCTTACGCACAATGTGACTTTGATTGGATTTTCGCTTGTCACTCCCAAGTGAGAATCCAATCACAAGTTGGAATTTGCGAAAAAATCATCGGTTCTCAATTTTTTTTAACTCAAGTTGTTGACAGTAGCCCATCTAGGTAGCCTTACCCACAATTTGACTTTGATTGGATTTTTACCTGTCACTCCCAAGTGAGAATCCAATCACAAGTTGGAATTTGCGTAAAAGCAGGAAAGGGCCACCAGAGCCATACCCGGCCAGCGGGGAAATCATCATTGTTCACTTTTTTTAACTCGAGTTGTTGACAGTAGCCCATCTAGGTAGCCTTACCCAAAATTTGACTATGATTGGATTCCTACTGTCACTCCCAAGTGAGAATCCAATCACAAGTTGGAATTCGCGCAAAAGTCGGAAAGGGGCACTGGAGCCATATCCGGCCAACGGAGGAATCATTGGTTCTCACTTTTTTTTAACCTTAAGTTGTTGACAGCAGCCCATCTGGGTAGTCTTACCCAAAAATTGACTATGATTGGATTTATACCTGTCACTCCCAAGTGAGAATCCAATCACAAGTTGGAATTTGCGTAAATGTAGGAAAGGGGCACCGGAGCCATACCCGGCCAGCGGAGAAATCATCGGTTTTCACTTTTTTTTACCTCAAGTTGTTGACAGTAGCCCATCTAGATAGCCTTACGCAAAATGTGACTGTGATTGGATTTTCGCTTGTCACTCCCAAGTGACAATCTAATCATAAGTTGGAATTTGCGAAAAAGCAGGAAAGGGACACCAGAGCCATACCCGGCCAACGGAGAAATCATCGGTTCTCACTTTTTTTTTAACTTGAGTTGTTGACAGTAGCCCATCTAGGTAGCCTTACCCAAAATTTGACTATGATTGGATTTTTACCTGTCACTCCCAAGTGAGAATCCAATCACAAGTTGGAATTTGCGTAAATGTAGGAAAGCGGCATTGGAGCCATACCCGGCCAGCGGAGAAATCATAATTTTTCACTTTTTTTAACTCTAGTTGTTGACAGTAGCCCATCTAGGTAGCCTTACGCAAAATGTGACTGTGATTGGATTTTCGCTTGTCACTCCCAAGTGAGAATCAAATCACAAGTTGGAATTTGCGAAAAAGCAGGAAAGGGGCACCGGAGCCATACCCGGCCAGCGGAGAAATCATCGGTTCTTACTTTTCTTAACTCACAAAAAAAAATAAATCTCAAATATTTTATTAATTTATTTTTTCACATTTGAAATGTTCTTACAATTAACGTATTTTCCGCACTAAGTCACACCTAAAAACTTCCGATTTTCTCAAAAGCGGACAGCGCGCCTTATAACCCGGTGCACCTTATATACGGACCAATATTGAGCCACAACAACAACTCAAGGCGATCGATCACGCAGTAGAACGCGGGAATGGATCAGCAGCGAGATAATTTAACATTAACGAATCAATGGTGACTAAACTTAGACTAAACGGAGTTTCCGAGGGAACAAAGCGAGATTGTTACAGTTGGAGGACAAAACTCGAACGGTATGTCGGATGCCGTATTCGCCCAACTCCTTAATTCGGACACTGAAGAGGAAGAATTTGAGGGATTCGTGGACATTAACGTTTCAGCAACGTTGAGTTATTGATAGAGAGTAGATACATGTATTATTATTTTTACTCATTATTTATTTATTTTTTTAACTAACTTTATTGATTCCTGCAGGAGAGTTCCCTCAGGAAAATTAAAATATGATATATTGTTATTGATTTGCATTATTTCGAGTGTTACTATTTTGTGATTGCACTAACGTTTGATTTACGTCACTGACTTTAGCTCGGGGGAAAATAATAAAACAGCTGTATGTTCATTTTGGGAGTGAACAAAGTTTTCAGAATGCTAGTTTGTAATCTATTGATAAAGTTTAACTGTTCAGTTGACATTTCCTTATATTTGAACAAAGTTTTAAAAGAGGCCATTAATTGAGGGTGCGCCCTATAATGTGGTGCGCCTTATATATGAACACATTTTTAAAATAGGCCGTTCATTGAAGGTGTGTCTTATAATCTGGTACGCCTTATAATGTGGATCGCTTTATATATGAACAACGATTTAAAATAGGCCATTCATTGAAGGTGCGCCTTTTAATCTGGTGCGTTTTATAGTGTGGTGCTCCTTATATATGAGCACATTTTTAAAATAGGCCGTTCATTTAAGGTGCGTTTTATAATCTGGTGCGCTTTATAATGTGGTGCGCCTTATATATGAACAACGTATTAAAATAGGCCATTCATTGAATGTGCGCTTTATAATGTTGTGCGCCTTATGATGTGGTGCGCCTTATATATGAACAACGTTTTAAAATAGGCCGTTCGTTGAAAGTGCACTTTATAATCTGGTGCGCCTTATAATGTGGTGCGCCTTATATATGAACAAAGTTTTAAAACAGGCCATTCTTTGAGGGTGCGCCTTATAATCTGGTGCGCTTTATAATGTGGTGCACCTTATATCTGAACGTTTTGAAATAGGCCATTCATTGAGGGTGCGCTTTATAATCTGGTGTGCTTTATAGTGTGGTGAAATTTATATATGAACAAAGTTTTAAGATACGCCATTCATTGAAGGTGCAATTTATAATCTGGTGCGCCTTATAATGTGGTGCGCCTTATATATGAACACAGTTTTAAAATAGGCCATTCATTGAAGGTGCGCCTTATAATCTGGTGCGCTTTATAATGTGGTGCGCTTTATATATGAAAAAAGTTTTAAAATAGGCCATTCATTGAGGGTGCATTTTATAATCTGGTGTGCCTTATAATGGGGTGCGCCTTGTATATGAACAGCGTTTTAAAATGGGATATTCATTGAAGGTGCGCCTTATAATCTGGTGCGCCTTGTGATGTGGTGTGCCTTATATATGAACAAAGTTTTAAAATAGGCCATTCATCGAAGGTGCCATTTATAATGTGGTGCGCCTTATAATGTGGTGCGCCTTATATATTAACAGAGTTTTAAAATAGGCCATTCATTGAAGGTACGCCTTATAATCTGGTGCGCTTTATAATCTGGTGCACTGTATATATGAACAAAGTTTTAAAATGGGCCATTCATTGAAGGTGCGCCTTATAATGTGGTGCGCCTTATATATGAGCAAAGTTTTAAAATAGTCCATTCATTGAAGGTGTGCCTTATAATCTGGTGCGCCTTATAATGTGGTTGTGCCTTATATATGAACACAGTTTTAAAATAGGCCATTCATTGATGGTGCGCCTTTTAATCTGGTGCGCCTTATAATGTGGTGCGCCTTGTATATGAACATCGTTTTAAAATAGGCCATTCATTGAAGGTGCACCTTATAATCTGGTGCACTTTATAATGCGGTGCGCCTTATATATGAACACAATTTTAAAATAGGCCATTCATTGAAGGTGCTCCTTATAATGCGGTGCATCTTATATATGAGCAACGTTTTACAACAGGCCATTCATTGAAGGTGCGCCTTATAATGTGGTCCGCTTTATATATGAACAACGTTTTAAAATTGGCCATTCATTGAAGGTGCGCCTTATAATGTGGTGCGCCTTATATATGAACAGAGTTTTAAAATGGGCCATTCATTGAAGGTGCGCCTTATAATGTGGTGCGCCTTATAGTGTGTTGCGCCTTATATATGAACAGAGTTTTATAATAGGCCATTTATTGAAGGTGTGCCTTATGTTCTGGTTCGCCTTATAATGTGGTGTGCCTTATATGTGAACACAGTTTTAAACTAGGCCATTCATTGAAGGTGCGCCTTATAATCTGGTGAGCCTTATAATGTGGCGTGCCTTGTATATGAACAAAGTTTTAAAATGTGCCTTTCATTAAAGGTGAGCCTTATAATCCGGTGCCTTTATATATGAGCAAAATCTTAAAACAGGCCATTCATTGAAGGTGCGCCTCATGATCTGGTGCGCCTTATAATGTGGTGTGCCTTATTTGGGAACAAAGTTTTAAAAAAGGCAGTTCATTGAAGGTGCGCCTTATAATCTGGTGCGCCTTATGATGTGGTGCGCCTTATATATGAACACAGTTTTAAAATAGGGCATTCATGGGAGGTGCGCCTTATAGTCCGTTGCGCTTTATAATCCGGTGCGCCTTGTATGTGAACGCAGTTTCAATATGGGCCATTCATTGAGGGTGCGCCTTATAATCCGGTGCACTTTATAATGTGGTGCGCCTTATATATGAACATTTTAAAATGGTCCTTTAATTGAAGGTGCACTTTATAATCCGGTGCACCTTATATATGAACAACATTTTAAAATAGGCCATTTATTGAAGGTGCGCCTTATAATCCGGTGCGCCTTGTAATCCGGTGCGCTTTATAATGCGATGCGCCTTATATACGAACAACATTTCAAAGTAGGCCATTCATTGAATGTGCATTTATAATCCGGTGCACCTTATATATAAACAAAGTTGCAAAGTAGGCCATTCATTTTAGGTGCACCTTATAATCCGGTGCGCTTTATATATGAGAACAAGAATGACAAACACATTTCGGGAGAACATCCGCACTGTAACAGAACATAAACACGACAGAACAAATACCCAGGAGCCCTTGCAGCACTAACTCTTCCGGGACGCCCCAGATATTTGTCTGGGTGGAAATCGGGAGAAATTCGGGAAAATGGTCGGGCACGGAAATTCAGGAGTCTCCCGGGAAAGTGTTGCACAAGACGCACACACAAGATGCCTTGCCCATAACGTCAAATGTAAACAAACTAAAATACAATCCGAGAATCCGAGGAAAAAAAATAAACTGCAAATTGGGCAAAGGACCACATATTGGTAGTCCAAGGGTGGCTTAGCAGCCAAGGGCTATTCTAGGAAATGCTTGATAATTCTTTCCCCACTAAACCCTTCACTTTCCCCTGAACTTTTCAAGTAAAAAAAACAACAAAAAACACAAAAAAGAGAGTTGAGAATGTATTTTTTTTTTTAAATAATAATTTAATGCTCCCTGCAGAATGTTACTCATGGAAGATGGAACACAGGGAAATTAATCTAGAATACAATGTGCACATAATGAGGCGGACTACATTAGGAAAAGCTGTGCCAAGGCTGCTCTGAAAAGGAATATTCTGTGAAAGATAATACAACCACAGCCAGGGCAATGTTTTTTTTGTTTTTTTTAGAAAGCTTTATATTATGGAAAAGGAAACAAAGGAAAGTGATTGCAGATGATCATTGTAATGAGCAGAACATTTTGCTTGGTAATTTTCCAAGGCGTGAACAATTCAGGACATTTCACTGGCGAGGCTTTGGCAGTTGGGAGACTATTTCCAAAAAAAAAATGCAAATTAGTTATTCAATGCAACACAGACTCAAGGATGATTTCTGTTCTTCCCCAAGACCAATGTCAACTTTATCCGAGGACCCCGAGATGGACTTTTAATTTCTGCGATACGAGGCGCTCAAACGCGTCGCCCCTCGTTTAATTAAACTTGTTCCTCATCTTCAGTGTTCATCACATCCACAGACCAGGCAGCATTGTCTGGACTGTAAATGAGCAAAGCATGATATTATTCCGCGTTTCTGGGTACCGGGCGCGCGTCCTCCATTAGGCAATGGAGAATATGGCATCAATTAGGCGATGGAGGACGGCTTCTTCTCGTTTTGCACGCGGCGTCTAATAGCGTGCATGCCTTTCTTCCTGGCTCAGCTTTATTCCATGTTCAACCTATGTAACCTGTTGCAGGGCAGTGGAGGATTTACTGTGTGCCGCGTCTGCAGTTTCCTACCCTTGTGTTCTGATCTCTGTAAATGGTCAAAAACTTCCACTGCAGTATTTTATCCGAATAGCTCACGGACACATTAATGAGTCGTGTAAAATACCGTGGACATCATGTTATATATTTCGGAGAAAGAATTGTACTTCGGCCCATACTGTAATCATTTTCTTGTAGAGAAATACAACGTGGTCTTAAGGCATTTTAGAAAAAAAGGAGCGGTATAAGATGCCCTTTCCCAACTACTTTGGCACGTGTTGCAGGCATAAAATTCTATGTTAATTATTACTTGCAACAAAAAAAAAATTTATGAGTTTGAACATAAAATATCTTGTCTTTGTAGTGCATTCAATTGAATATGTATTGAAAAGGATTTGCTAATAATTGTATTCCATTTCTATTTACATCTAACACATTTTCCCAATTCATATGGAAACGGGGTTTGTATATATATATATATATATATATATATATATATATATATATATATATATATATATATATATATATATATATATATATATATATATATATATATATATATATATATATATATATATGTATATATATATATATATATATATATATATATACATATATATATATATATTTTTATATATATAAATATATATATATATATATATATTTGTAAATATTTATGTATATACATGTACATATATACATACATATACATATATACACACATACATATACATAAACATACATATATATATATATATATATATATATATATATATATATATATATATATATATATATATATATATATATATATATATATATATATATGTATATATACAAATTTATTTCTCAAAATTTGACCCCCCCAGGTCTTTAAGATACGCTCCCTCGGTCAGCGCCAACGCATTTCTGGTGTGCGACAGGAAGATTAAAAAGGAGTCATCCTCACCTTGACCAGCTCATAATGTTGTATCCCATTGATCCCGACATCAGGGTCAAAGGCAGAGGGCACCGGGTATCGGGTGTTGATGGCCGTGTTCTCCGGGATGGAGATGTTTATGACCGTGGACTGAAAAAGGGGCGCGTTGTCATTGACGTCCTCAATCAGGAAGCGGATCTTGACCAGTCGGAAAATCTCGTCGGGCAACACGGCCACCTCGATCTCGTAGTAGCAGCGTTTCTCTGAAAAGACCCCCGAGCACAGCTTCTCCCTGTCGATGCGGTGATTCGTGGTAAAGATCTCCCCGGTGTTGGCCTCCACCCTCACCAAAGGCACGTCGCCCGTCTTGTACACGGGCTTGAACTGCAGGGGCGATGACAGCCGGATGCCGGGGTCCAGATTTAGGTCCAGGTCCCTGCGCAGGTTCCCGATGCGGACGTTCTCCGGCTGCTCCTCCTTCAGTGTGTAGTCCCTCTCCTGGGCACGGCATATGAAGACCGTGGAGGCGAGGAAGACCACCAGCACATAAGTCTTACTTGCCGAGTTCATACTCGAGAGTGGACGGAGCTTCACTTGCGCGGAAGCGAATCTGTCTCGAGAGAGAAGAGAGAAAAAGGAGGGAGAGTGTCAACACCAGAAATTACATAGCGTTCAAGTTCTGGAGCAGCTATGACCTATTAGTCGCAACCAGTCTTTTACAGCAAATTAAAATGGTAGTTTTTACACAAATACCCCTTACCAACACCCGCCTAACAAAAGAAAACATAAAGGTTAGCGCTTTACCTATTTTATATCTATTTGTGTTATAAAATTGGACGTTTGAGGGATTCCTTTACCACAAACTGAACAAGAAAAGGGTTTTCCTCCAGAGTGTGTCTCTTAAAAGTAGACCTGAAAGGAAACATATGTGTCAGAGTGAGTTGTTGACGAACATTGAGTAAGGAAATATGGTTTAATAAAACACTAAGACAAAACCCAACAAAAGGTGTACAATAAAAACCACGCACGAGGCGGATAACAAACTAAAAGAGCTAGCATGGGAGCTAGAAAACAAAAAGGACCTTAGCATGGAAGCTAGCAAAAACAAAAGGACCTAGCGTGGAAGCTAGCGGGTAGCGAGCAGGAAAACAGAAGTCGTTACGTGTAGTACAAAGACAAGTTGAAAGCAGGGAACAAAAGACAGTAAGCTACAAACTTCTACCGAAATATAGCTTACCGCTACGTTGCAATGACAAGACACGACACGACAGGAGCGACAATACAGAAGTAACAATAATCCAGCACTGACTGGATGGGAAGACAGGTCTAAATAGGACCGGGCTGATTGACACCAGGTGTGGCCAGGTGCCATTCAGCCGCAGCTGAGGGGACAAAGCACTCAGGGAGAAAGACAGTGCTCTTATTTTGTCTAAAGACAGGAAATACTACAAACACACAGAGGAAAAACTAAAACACAAACAAACTGACAGTATGGCCAGAAAATGAGCAAGAAAAATAGGTACAAAATATTTTGTAAAAATAGCGATGGTGTATATTGTGGCTTCCCGGAAGAGTTAGTGCTACAAGGAGTTCTGGGTATTTGTTCCGTTGTGTTTATGTTGTGTCACGGTGCGGGTGTTACTCCCGAAATGTGTTGGTCATTCTTGTTTGGTGTGGGTTCACACATTTGTAACAGTGTTGAAGTTGTTTATACAGCCACCCTCGGTGTGACCTGTATGGCTGTTGACCAAGTATGCCTTGTATTCACTGTGTGAAAAACCGTTGATATTATGTGATTGGCCCGGCACGCAAAGGCAGTGCCTTTAAGGTTTATCGGCCCTACATCCGTGTACACACCTGCTTTTTAAAAAGCCATACATTTTACTTTTTAAAACCGATACCGATAATTTTGAAACCGATACCGATGATTTCCAATTTTACACTTTAAAGCATTTATCGGCCAATAACATCGGCAGTCCGATATTATCGGATATCTCCAGTATTTGGCAATGTGATGTCGGCCCAACTTGTGCAGCTAGTACATCTTCTGGGAAGGCTGTCCACAAGGTTGCGGAGTGTGTTTATAGGAATTGTCGAACATTCTTCCAGAAGAGCATTGGTGAGGTCACAGTCTTTGTTCTATTTAATCCCATAGGTGTTCTATCGGGTTCGGGTCAGGACTCTGAGCAGGCCAGTCAAGTTCATCCACACCAGACTCTGTCAGCCATGTCTTTATGGACTTTGCCTTGTGCACTGGCTCACAGTCATGTTGGAAATCACTGAGCTCCCAAGAGCATTCCATTATTTCACAATTTTTTGTAGAAACAGTCTTCATGCCTAAGTGATTTGGCATGGATATTATACACCTGCAAAAACTGAAATCTAAGTAAGATTAAATATCTCAAATAAGGGTGATTTTTGCTTATTTTCTGTCTGATGACATAATTATTCTCACTAAGCAGATTTTATGTTAAGTGTGTTTTTCTGGTTTTAAGGGTTTTGGTCCTAAATGATCTCGATAAGATATTACAGCTTGTTACCAAAGTGTTATGACCTATATTGGAACCAGAATATCAACTGTTGCAAAGCTGTGTCATCAACACTCAAAAGTACAAAACTCCTTTTTTATTATTTAGTATTGTTTTTTTCAAATGTATTAAGCAACATTTATGGCAACCTTTTTTTCCAAAACACTGTATTGAATGCAAGGTATAACAAAATGCGTACATTTATCATTTGTTTTCAAAACGGTCACTAAAAAAGTAAGGCCCCAAAAATATACTGAGACCCAACTTTTCATGGCCTGATGGGGTCCCTGGGTCAGAGCGCCAACACTGGTTGGAGTATTGGTGCATGCAAAATAGCAGCAGGTGGCTGCGGCCTGCGGGCCGGTTTTCTAATACTAATCAAATATCCATAAATAATTCATTCGCGGGCCTTGACTTTGACACCCAAAATGATTCATTTTAAAAGACTATTCAAACAAGTGTTTACAAAGTAATGAACATCTTGAAACATTATTTATTTTTTATTTTTTTGTTTTTTTATAGAGATTATTTATGTATTTAATATGGATTCACTTCCTATGGTAAAAACCCCGTTTCCATATGAGTTGGGAAATTGTGTTAGATGTAAATATAAACTGAATACAATTATATGGAAATCCTTTTCAACCCATTTTCAATTGAATGCACTATAAAGACAGGATTTTTTAATGTTCAAACTCATAAACTTTATTATCATTATTGTTTTTGCAAATAATAATTCACTTAGAGTTTCGTGGCTGCAACACGTGCCAACGTAGTTGGGAAAGGGCATGTTCACCACTGTGTTACATCACCTTTTCTCTTAACAACACTCAATAAACGTTTGGGAACTGAGGGAAACTGCACACCTGTGGGATGTTCCAAATAAGTGTTTGATGAGCATTCCTCAACTTTATCAGTATTTGTTGCCACCTTTCCCAACTTCTCTGTCACGTGTTGCTGGCATCAAATTCTAAAGTTAATGATTATTTGCACAAAAAAAAATGTTTATCAGTTTGAACATCAAATATGTTGTCTTTGTTGCATATTCAACTGAATATGGGTTGAACAGGATTTGCAAATCATTGTATTCCGTTTATATTTACATCTAACACAATTTCGGGGTTTGTATATTATTTATTTATTATTTATGTATCCACTGTTCCGTTACAGAGAACAATGTGATAAACTTACTATGGTAAGAAAAGGGGTAGGATTAAATAAATTCAGTTTATTCCTACTCCTTTTCGAACGGGCTGAAACGGAATTGAACTGAACTGAATGAATTTTAATGTTTGATTATTAAAAAAATTATAAAGATTAGTTGGTTTATTCTGCGATGAGGTAGCGACTTGTCCAGGGTGTACGCCAACTTCCGCCCGATTGTAGCTAAGATAGGCACCAGCGCCCCCCGCGACCCCAAAGGGAATAAGCGGTAGAAAATGGATGGATGGAGGTGGGTTTATTGTCATAATTAATTATATGCATATTTTGTTGCAGTTCACTCACCTTGACCAGTAAACAATGACTGGTTGCAGCTCAAAAGTGCACAGCATTATGATCAATCCATTACCCAGACCTGGGCAAATTAAGACCCGGGGGCCACATGCGGGCCCCGCCGGACATTGCCAAATATTTTTTTTTAGATATTTAAGATTGAAACTGTAGCTGTCTGATGCTTTCAATTGACTACACAAAGTATTTTAGTGGTTGGAATCTGCACTTTTGCATGGTATACTAGTTACTATGGTAATCTAAATTGTGACTATGGTAATCTAAATAGTGACTATGGTAATCTAATTATTGACTATGGTAATCTAATTAGTTACTATGGTAAACTCAGACGAGGCACTAAGCAGTGTGGGTGAGAAATGTTTCCACAAAGTGTTTCCGGTGCGGCCTGGGTGTCAGGGACAGACCTAGAAAGAGATTTTTACAACAAAGTTCTAAAGCTTAATGATATATCCAAACTATTAGATTGTAAGTGTTTTTTTTTTACTATTCACGTTAATATTTTGCTGTATGTTTTGCATTTTTGCTCGGTTGTAAAATACGTCGATACGTGACGTTCATATGTTGTCAATATTCATTGTTTTATCGTTCATAGCTAATATGGTAAATCCAACATTCTTTATTTCCATGTACATTCTGGGTGTCTCATTCAGTAAAACAAATAATTTTTTTTTTTTTTTTTTTTTTTTTTAAAGGTGGTCTGTCAGAACGTTTTTTAGCTTTCAATCAGACATTATTGTGAGGTTTTGTATTAGTGTTCCTAGTCCTCCTGGACCAGGGGTCAACAAACTTTTTGAAACCAAGAGCTACTTCTTGGGTACTGATTAATCCGAAGGGCTACCAGTTTGATACACACTTAAATAAATTGCCAGACAAGGCCAATTTGCTTAATTTACTTTTAATAAATAAATCTATATCTGGTATATATTAAAGAAATGTGTTTTTCTGTCTGTCATTCCGTCGTACATAATTTTTTCCTTTTACGGAGGGTTTTTGTAGAGAATAAATGATGAAAAAAAACACTTTATTGAAAGGTTTAAAAGATGAAAAAACAGGAAAGAAATGAAAATTTAATTTTGAAACATAGTTTATCTTCAATTTCGACTCTTTAAAATTCAAAATTCTACTGAAAAAAAGAATAGAAAACTAGCTAATTCCAATCTTTTTGAAAAAATTTAAAAAATAATTTATGGAACATCATTAGTAATTTTTCCTGATTAAGATTAATTTTAGAATTTTGATGACATGTTTTAAATAGATTAAAATCCAATCTGCATTTTGTTAGAATATTTAACAAGTTGTACCAACCTATATTTCTGACAAAGACAAATCATTTCTTCTAGATTTTCCAGAACAAAAATATTAAAAGAAATTCAAAAGACTTTGAAATAAGATTTAAATTCTATTCTTAAGATTTTCTAGATTTGCCAGATACTTTCTTTGAATTTTAATCATAATAAATTTGAAGAAATATTTCACAAATATTCTTCGTCGAAAAAAAAGAAGCTAAAATGAAGAATTAAATTAAAATGTTTGTATTATTCTTTACAATAAAAACAATACATTTACTTGAACATTGATTTAAATTGTCAGGAAAGAAGAGGAAGTAATTTAAAAGGTAAAAAGGTAAATGGGTTTAAAAATCATAAAATCATTTTTAAAGTTGTATTTTTTCTCTAAAATTGTCTTTCTGAAAGTTATAAGGAGCAAAGTAAAAAAATTGTTGTATTTATTTAAACAAGTAAAGACCAAGTCTTTAAATTATTTTCTTGGATTTTCAAATTCTATTTGAGTTTTATCCCTCTTAGAATTAAAAATGTCGAGCAAAGCGAGACCAGATTGCTAGTAAATAAATACAATTTAAAAAATAGAGGCAGCTCACTGGTAAGTGCTGCTATTTATGGTATTTTTAGAACAGGCCAGCGGGCGACTCATCTGGTCCTTACGGGCTACCTTGTGCCCGCGGGCACTGTGTTGGTGACCCCTGGTCTAGAAAATGTTGTTTTGTTCTCAAAACGTGGTCCCCCGAATCAAAAATAATGGCCCAAGCCTGCCATAACCCAACTATAATGTGGGTCCAAATTCCTATCAATAACATACTATTTGCAAACAATCATAACCGGGAGTCCAATACCCAGAGCTGTCAGGGCTGTAGGGGACGTACACCACTGCAAAATAACAACTCTCGAACTGGACTGTGCAGGTCGTCCCATCCTATTTGCTTTCTGCACCTTCCAAGTGGCCTCAATTCCAATCACAAAATTCAAAGTAGGTCATGGAAGACACTAAAGGCACCGACTTCCCTGCTGGTGTGTGCTTGCAAGACATATTGACTTCTTCCAAACAGTTGGTTAGAAGACTATTAAGCCACTTATTTAGATTGCGACTCCACGTCGTTTGCCTACACGTTATAATTATTTTATTAATTGTCGGGCACATTCCACGGCTGAGATGCATTCTTAACAGTCCTTATATGCACATATCAGATAGGTCTCTTAAGTGCTCGCATTATGAGTTTCAACAAACGGAACATTAGTGCTAAAAAATTCATTATATTTTCGCAATTAGTCTAAATGAGTCATGGAAAGGTTGGAGCCGTTGCTTACTTTTCATTGCATGTACACCATGGGCATAAAAATGTGATATAATTGACAACTGTGCCTTGAGATGTTGGTTTATATCAGGGCAAATTGGGCTAAAGAAAATTAGCCGGGGGCCAACTGCATGTAAAGTAACAATATGTATGATGTACACACATAAATATAGCCATATGTGTACATACATACATACATACATACATACATACATACACACATTAACACATATATATATATATATATATATATATATATATATATATATATATATATATATATATACATATATATATATATATTATATATATATGTATATATATTATATATATATATATGTATATATATTTATATATATATTTATATATATATACACACACACACATAAACATACATATATACACACATACATATACACACACATATATACATACATATATATATATATATATACACACACACATATATATGCACACATACATATACACACACATATATATATACACACACACACGCACACATATATATATATATATATATATATATATATATATATATATACATATATACGCACACATACATATACAGTACACACACATATATATATACACATATATACATACATACATATACGCATACATACACATACACACGTACATATATATATATATACATACTAGGGTTGCGAATCTTTGGGTGTCCCACGATTCGAATCAATATCAGTTATTGGGGTCGCGATTCCATTAAATATCGATTTTTTTCGATTCAACGCGATTCTCCATTCAAAAACGATATTTTTCCGATTCAAAACGATTCTGTATTCATTCAATACATGGGATTTCAGCAAGATCTACCCCAGTCTGGTGACATGCTAGCAGAGTAGTAGATTTTTAAAAGCTTTTATAATTGTAAAGGACAATGTTTTATCAACTGATTGCAATAATGTACATTTGTTTTAACTATTAAACGAACCAAAAATATGACTTATTTTATCTTTGTGAAAACATTGGACACAGTGTGTTGTCAAGCTTATGAGATGCGATGCAAGTGTAAGCCACTGTGACACTATTGTTCTTTTTTTTATTTATTTTGTATAAATGTCTAATGATAATGTCAATGAGGGATTTTTGATCACTGCTATGCTGAAATTATAACTAATATTGATACTGTTGTTGATAATATTCATTTTTGTTTCACTACTTTTGGTTTGTTCTGTGTCGTCCTTTCCAGACACTCGGGATAATCATATTTTTGATGTAGATGTCCATATTTGCTGTACAGATTTACCGTATTTTCCGGACCATAGGGCGCACCAGATTATAAGGCTCAGTGCCAATGAATGGTCTATGTTTGATCTTTTTTCATATATAAACCGAACGGGATTATAAATCCCATTAAAGGGGTCATATTTATTAAATTTTTTTTGTAAATGTAATACACTTCCTTGTGGTCTACATATTATGTAATGGTGTTTTTTTGGTCAAAATGTTGCCGAGATGATGTTTTACAGATCATCTTCATGCGGTCTTATTTACGTGGCTCACCTTCGGCAGTGTCTTTTCTCCGTCATCTTTGTTGTAGCGGTGTAGCGTGCAAGGACGGGAGTCGAAGAATTGTCAAAAGATAGAGCTAACTCTTTTAATGAACTTCAGTCTATACTTGAATCAATAATGAAGTAGTATCTCCCCATCCGGAAAAAAATAACACTGGAAATTTGTTCCGTGAAAAACCGTCCGACTGGAGCTCTCTAATAACTAAAGTTTCTTGGGTGGATAATGTCAACCAACTACACCGGTATGTTTTAGCGCTTTCATGGCGAGTTTCCTGACGGATATAAGTAAGAACATTACACTATTTTATATTATTAATGGCCCCGCGATGAGGTGGCGAGTTGTCCAGAGTGTACGACGCCTTCCGCCCGAATGCAGTTGAGATAAACTCCAGCAACTCCCGTGACGGAAAAAGTGACAAGCGGTAGAAAATGGATGGATAAATGGATGGATGGATATTAGAAATGGCAACAGCGGATGAACGTCCCATAACAAGTAGATAGGGAAAAAGAAGAAGCTTATCGATTACGGTGTCGCCATGGACTACAGAGGCGGATTCACAAAATTTTTTCAGGATTTATGCAGATCCAAAATACAGATCAGCAGGTACCAGAAGGTAAGAAAAGTTTTGCATAATATTGTGAAACAAAATGCTAGATAATATCTCTACCAAAATAATACTCGTATGTTGAAGCATATCAAACGGTGCAGCCGACAATTATCTCTTATGTTATACTGCCATCTACTGGTCACACTTAATACTACACCATGTACCAAATAAAATTGCTTCAAGGTGGGAAAGCTCAACCAAACGTATCACATTTATTAGGGCTATAAGGCGCACTGTCGAGTTTTGAGGAACAAAAAAAGATTTTGATTCCGCCTCATAGTCCGGTAAATACGGTACTTTAGATAACAGAAGTGTGGGATACCTCATTTATTGCCTCATTTGTATTTGACTTTATTAAATGTTTGTGTAGAATGTTTTCAAACAAAATCAGTGTTCTTTTAAATCAGGCCTGGGCAATTATTTTGATTTGGGGGCCACATTTAGAAAAAAAAAATTGTCTGGGGCCCGAATATTTATTTTTAGGGACACTAATACAAAACTTCACAATAAGGTCTAATTGAGTGCTAAAAACATCATGACAGACCGCCTTAAAAAAAAACGTATTGGAATTTTAAATTTTTCTATAAACGGTAAAACACTGAATATTGACAAAATAATTGTCACAACCCCTGTCGACCGATATATTTTACAATCAATTGAAACGCAACAAAAATGCAACAAACTGTGAAAAATGATCGTGAAGGGTACAAAATAAACCCACCTACAATCTGATATATTTGATATATCCCTAAGCTTTAGAACTTTGTTGTGAAAAGCTCCTTCCGCGTCTGTGGAAACGCTTCCCACCCACACTGCTTGGTGCCTCCTCTGAGCTGCTGTGACGCAGATTACCATAGCAACTAATTAGATGACCATAGTAATTGGTATATCATCAATAAGTGCAGATTCCAACCATTGGAATACTTCGTATAGTTCAAGACTTACGGTCATTAGAAAACATCAATGCACATCATTATGGCAGCTACACTTTCCATCTTAAAGATCTAAAAAAATTAATATTTCGGAATGTCCGGCGGGCAAGATCGAAAACCTTAACGGGCCGAATGTGTACCCCGGGCCTTAATTTGCCCAGGTCTGCTTTAATTAATGTACAAATTCATCAGAGCTATTTTACGAACGAATGTAGTTTAATTGAAAAACTGGCTACCAATGTTATTAAAAAATAAATACAATTGTTTTGAATCGAGAATTGAATCGTTAAAACCTTTTTGATTGATTGATTGATACTTTTATTAGTAGATTGCACAGTACAGTACATATTCCGTACAATTGACCACTAAATGGTAACACCCGAATACGTTTTTCAACTTGTTTAAGTCGGGGTCCACGTTAATCAATTCATGGTAACCCAAGTATTGAATGGTTTGATCAATCAATCAATAAATCAATCAATGTTTATATATATAGCCCTAAATCACAAGTGTCTCAAAGGGCTGCTCAAGCCACAACAACATCCGCGGTACAGAGCCCACATAAGATAAGGTTGATGCCAGTTGAAAAACGTATTCAGGTGTTACCATTTAGTTGTCAATTGTTCGGAATATGTACTGTACTGTGCAATCTACTAATATACATTTCAATCAATCAATCAATTATTCAATCAATCAAGATTCACAGTCCTAGTCACCCTGTGTGTTGACTTTCTGTGATGCTTGCAGTTTACTTGGTCGTATGGATCGGGTGAAATAAATTGATGCTTTGCTCTATTTGTTTAGTTAACATCCGAGTCAGATTCACTAAATATCGCCAAAAAATGGCAGCAATTAAACTGTCAAGAATGGCGCTGAGACCGCCATACTTAGTTCCCTTCAAATAATGGCAGAAAAAGATCAATCAAATCATATTCGTTCTGGAAATATGTTCATTCAGATTTTTGGTGAACAGGAAGTATTACCCGCCAAATACATTTCCCCTGCTATTTTACACGAGTCAATCAATCACCTGTATTAAAAAACAAACAAAGGCATGAATACCTCAAATGCACAACCGCGCTCATTGAAGTTCCCGGCCCACTGACGACGGGGAATTCATGAAAAATACGAATCCGTTTCCTTCCCTACATGCGAGACTTAATTAGAGAACAGTTAGACGGGAAAACAGCCGACGTCGATCAACGTGAGGCTCCTTTACATCGCACGTAGCCTAATGCACAGACGGCATTGTGCCGCCCTGTCAAAATATGGATGATCCATCTGCATAAGCGTGTGACGCACTCGTTACTTTGAAGTGTGCATCTTATCAGAAAGCCTGGTGTGGCGCCGAGGCACTCCGCGGCGCATAATGTGGTTGAAATCAAATCCTTTAAATAAGATGTGATCCACTGCAGTGAAATGGGGGTAAAAAAAAGGGAATTAAAAAAGGATCTAGATATTGTTTGTTTGGCGGTATTTGGTAAACTAATGTCATTTTGTAATGCATTTTTATAATGTAACACACAGGACATTATACGGTAAATCAGGGGTCGGGAACTTTTTCGGCTGAGGGAGTCAAGAAACCAAATATTTTAAAATATATTTCTGTAGGAGCCATATGATATATTTTTTTAATACTTAACACAACTAAACGCATGCATTTTTAAGTAAGACATTTCTAGAGTATAATATCTATCTTATTCTTTGTAATAACATTGTCATCTGAAAATAACTATGGAGGGGGCGTGGCCTGCAATGAAGCGGGGTGTTGCCAGGACCGGCCTCGAAATCAGCGACAGGTGCGTAGACGGCCCACCTGGGCCTTGTTATCTAATCACCTGTCGCTCTGTTTTATAAGCAGCAGCCAGGAGGAGAGACGGGGTTGGAGCCGGGGTTGGAGCCGGGGTTGGAGCCAGAGGCAGAGCGCGAGCCAAGACGAAAGAGAAAAAGACAATTGCTGTAAAGCAACTTTGAGACTTATTGAAAAATAAGACAATATTGTAACCCTAAAAAAGGCTCTCTCGTCGGTGCTTGGTGGTCTGAAGAACCCTCAGGAGGGCAAGTCCCACACTAATCTATAATGAATTAATAACTTCTTACCATTAATACAACTTCTTGAACAGATGCGGTAGAAAACGGATGGATGGATTAAGATGCATGAGAATGTTTTGTATTTTGAACGTTATTTTTAAAACTGATTACCAGCGGAATTATCCATTACTTATCGTGGTAAGTCGTTAAAAGAGTTAACAAACATACTACGATCATGTAGAAAAGAATATTACAGTGAATTATTGGACAGGAACAAAAATAATATGAGAGCAACATGGGGCATTCTCAATAGCATTATAAAAAATTGCACTAAGAGGGATCACCCCCAATACTTCTTAGACGGAAATAAACATAGTGACAACATAAAGGAAGTAGTTGAAAGCTTTAATAACTACTTTGTAAATATTGGCCCAAAATTGGAAGAAAGGATTCCAGACCCAGTTTTAATTGAGGACTATAATGATACCATAGAGCGAAATCCCAACTCCATGTTCCTCAGTAATGTGACACAGGAGGAAATAGTTAAAATTGTGAAAAATGTAAATCAAAGACTTCAACTGATTGTAACGGAATTGATATGGATACGATAAAAAAGGTTAATGATGAGATCTCAGGACCATTAATGTATATTAGTAACCTATCATTTCAAACAGGTACATTTCCAAACAAAATGAAAATAACTAAAGTTGCATCAATTTATAAGACTGGAGATAAACATCTCTTTACAAATTATAGACCTGTTTCCTTACTTCCACAATTTTCTAAAATCATCGAAAAGCTGTTCAATAACAGATTAGAGAGTTTCATAAATAAATATAGAATACTCGAAGGGAACCAATATGGATACAGAGCTAATGTTTCAGCTTCAATGGCTTTAATTGAAATCACAGAAGAAATTACCAATGCAATAGATAGTAAAAAAAAAAGTGTGGCCGCAGTGTTTATGGATCTAACTAAAGCATTTGACACAATTAATCACAATATTTTAATTAAAAACTAGAACGATATGGCATCAGAGGGTTAGTCTTAAATTGGATAAGAAGTTATCTAACGAACAGGAAACAATACATGAAGCTAGGCGAACAAACTTCCACAATGCTAAATATTTCCTGTGGTGTACCTCAGGGATCAATACTAGGACCTAAATTATTCAATCTCTATATAAAGGACATTTGTAAAGTTACAAGAGATTTACAGTTAGTATTATTTGCGGATGATACAACAGGGTTTTGTTCAGGAGAGAACACTCAGAAGATAATACAAATAATAACAGAAGAAATGAACAAATTAAAAAAAAATGGTTTGACAAAAACAGACTATCATTGAATCACAGTAAAACTAAAATAATGCTATTTGGTAACAGTAGAAAAGAAAGTAAAACACAAATACAAATAGACGGAATAGAAATTGAAAGAGTAAATGAAACCAAATTTCTAGGTATAATGATTGATGATAAATTGAACTGTAAATCTCATGTAAAAAATATACAACATAAAGTTGTAAGAAATACGTCAATAATGAATAAAGCCAAGTATGTTCTAGACCAAAAATCACTTCATATTCTCTACTGCTCACTAGTGTTACAATATCTGAGTTACTGTGTAGAAATATGGGGAAATAATTACAAAAGTACACTTCATTCACTAACAGTGTTACAAAAAAGATCAGTTAGAATAATACATAATGTTGGATATAGAGAGCATACAAACCCTTTATTTATTGAATCAAAGATACTGAAATTCCACAACATAGTGGAATTGCAAACAGCTAAGATTATACACAAAGGAAACTATAACCTGCTTCCCAAGAATATACAACAATTCTTCTCAACAAAAGAAGAGAAATATAATCTCAGAGAAAAATGTAATTTAAAACATTTGTATGCACGTACAACACTTAAGACCTTCAGTATATCAGTATGTGGTATTAAATTATGGAATGGATTAAGCAAAGCAATCAAACAATGTACTAATATGATCCACTTCAAGAAACTCTTCAAACTGGAAGTGTTTACAAAGTACAAAAAAGAAGAACTATGATAAACATTCTGATTTTACTCACCCATTCATTCTCAAAATAATCTTAGTTATCTCATCGTATGGAATTTTTTATTTATTTTTATCGTGATTACTTATTACTTAAGGAGTATACATTGTGAATACATTGAGATCAGGAAGTGAACAAAAGTTTTAGCAAGTGTTGTGTAAAGAAAAGGGGTAGGATTAAATAGGCTCAGCTTCTTCCTACTCCTTTTCGAACATGTTGAAAAGAGAAACTGGAAATTGTGATGTATCATGTTGTATGCTTGCATGTTCGAAATAAACTCAAACTCAAACTCAAACTCAAAAGAGCCACATCGGACTCTAGAGCCATAGGTTCCCTACCCCTGGTCTAGATTGTGTTCATTTGGTAGTATTTTGGAAATTTTATGTCGTTTTGTAATGCATTTTTCTAATGTAGCACACAGGACACTATACGGTAAATCGAAAAACCGTACCACTGTTATTTGGGGGGGATTTTTTACGGAAAAAAGCTGGAATTAGTGTACATATACACAGTCTAGTAAAGTGGTTCTCAAATGGGGGTACGCGTACCCCTGGGGGTACTTTCAGGGTATGCCAAGGGGTACGTGAGGTTTTTTTTAAATATTCTAAAGATAGTAACAATTCAAAAATCCTCTATGAATATATTTATTGAAAAATTCTTCAACAAAATATGAATGTAAGTTCATAAACTGTGAAAATAAATGCAACAATGCAATATTCAGTGTTGACAGCTAGATTTTTTAGAAACATTTTGATGTTAAAGATTTATTTTTTGTGGAGAAATGTTCAGAATTAAGTTGATGAATCCAGATGGATCTCTATTACAATCCCCAAAGAGGGCACTTTAAGTTGATGATTACTTCTATGTGCAGAAATCTTTATTTATGATTGTATCACTTGTTTATTTTTCAACAAGTTTTTATTTATTTTTCTATCTTTTTTTTTGCGAATAGTTCAAGAAAGACCACTACAAATGAGTAATATTTTGCACTGTTATACAATTTAATAAATCAGAAACTGATGACATAGTGCTATATTTTACTTCTTTATCTCTTTTTTTTTCAACCAAAAATGCTTTGCTCTGATTAGGGGGTACTTGAATTTAAAAAAAAAAATGTTCACAGGGGGTACATCACTGAATAAAGGTTGAGAACCACTGGTCTAGTGCAGGGGGGTCAAACTGTTTTTTATTGAGGGCCACATGGCAGTTATGGCTTGTAACAGTGAATAATGTATGGATTAATTATATCAATTGTTTAGAGTAGACTGTCAATTTTATAGTAAAAACATTACAATTACAAAATGTTACTGGAAAAAAAAGTGTATTTTTTTATTTTTTTAATTTGACGGCGAATGGAAAAACTTTGGGGGGGGGTTAACGGTAAAAAGCTCAAATGTTTGTGTTGAATTTACATTGTTGTTTTTTTTACAAGATTATATTGTTAATGAAAAAACAGGAAAAGTTTTTTTTTAATTTTATTTCTGGCTACATAGCGTCGGTGAGGTGAGCGGGGTCGGGGGCGCGGGAGTGTAAACTATTTCAGGGCGTGTCACGGATGCAAAGGATTCTGGGTATTTGTGTATTGCGTTTATGTTGTGTTACTGTGAGGTTGTTCTCCTGAAATGTGTTTGTCATTCTTGTTTGGTGTGGCTTCACAGTGTGGCACATATTAAAGTGTTAAAGTTGTTTATATTACAACCATCAGTGTACTCTGTATCACCCAGTATGCCTTTCAATCTTGTACGTGTGATTGCGAAAGCTGCATACAACATGTTGCTGGACTAATATTCGGGTTGTACATGTTGAAGGTGTCTAAGGTAATGGATTCACGACACGCCTTTATTCTTATCATCAGGACGAACACCATTGGATATTCACGAGAACGTTAGTGGCTCCCAATGTCTTCTTTACTCTGTGAAACGGGTTCAAATAGCTCTTTGAATGGTAAAGGTGGCCGACCTGTGATGTTATTCAACGGGCGGGCTGTTGCGGTTCTGATAAAATGTTGGTTCGGGTGGACGGCGGGCGGATGACAACTTTGGTGATGCGGTTGCGGATGATATAATTGCCTATCCGCGCATCCCTAATGTGGACCCTGACTTAAACAAGTTAAAATATTATTCGGGTGTTGCCATTTAGTGGTCAATTGTACGGAATATGTGCTGTACTCTGCAATCTACTAATAAAAGTTTCAATCAATCAATCAATCAATGTACTATTTTCCAATGTACAGCAAGGGTGTCAAACGTGAGGCCCGAGGGCCGGATCAGGCCCGCGAACAGGTAAGAGTTTGCCAAGTATAAAAATTAACCGGGAATTTTTGAATGAAAGAAAACACTGTTCTAAATGTGTCCACTGGATGTCGCAATAGCAATTATTTGTATCTTTGTAGATGATGCTACATATGTACAAAATAAACCACAATACGTTACTACATCAGTCGAGCAAAATGATCAAAATACATAAATAACATCCTGTAATTTAATTTTGATATATATATTTTTTTATATCTTGATAGATTGGAAATCAACACCAAAGAGTTAACTGATGAACAACATTGTCACATATTTTATTCAGAAAATATAAGTAATATAGATATTGATATTTTGGCAGCAATTAAACTGTCAAGAATCGGGCCGAGACCGCCATACTTCGTTTCCTTCAAATGATGGCAGAAAAATAGTGACAAGATAATATGAAATCATATTCGTACTAGAAGTATATTCATTCAGATTTTTTTGGAACGGGAAGTATTTACTGCCAAACAAATTCCTAAATAAATGATGGATAGAATACTATTAACTGCAACATGTAAGGGTAAAAAAACAACACTATTATGATTTGTACAAATACCGAATGTGCTTGTTCTATTTAAAAAAAAAAAGAAAACAGTAAAGTTTTATTCATTTTTAACTTTTGGTGTTGTGATTTTACCAGTCCGGCCCACTTGGGAGTAGTATTTTCTCCATTTGGCCCCCGATCAAAAATGAGTTTTACACTCCGTTAAAAACAACAACCGTAGATTTTACAATCCAAAACTGGCAGCTCATTCAGCATAATTTTTAATGCAAAAAAAAAAACGGTACTCATTTTTGTATTTATTTATAGTAATATGTTGTAAAGAACAAGGTAAAATGTATTGTCATTTTTCTGAATTTAAAGGGTAGTTTGCTGTAATTTTGAGTATTCTTGTGTATTTTTGATTTAAACATAAACATGGTTAGAAAGTTTGATAATATTTGTAATATTTGTTGCAATATTGGATATTATGAAAGTTGAAAAGGTAGGCAATATTTAATAAAAATCAATTACATGTAGTGAGAAAATTCAAGGTCTTAATTGACACATATTTCCAGGTGTTTCCGGGCCGGTTAAAATGACGTGGGCCAGTTGAGGCCCCCGGCCCTTGAGTCAGACACTACTATGAGTACTTGCACGCAACGTTACGCAAGACAATCTGCTGATAGCGATGAAATGCTCAAGGATTACGGTAGAAAAAGTATAGAATCCGAGCACTTACACCGTACATCTCGCCTGGGGGATCCAACTCATCCTCATCCTGGGCCATTTCGCTGTTACGGCTGCCCTTAGAGGGCCAATCTAACCGCGAAACATTCATAAACATAAAGTATATTGGAGCGGTGCCGCTAAGACGATAGGATTCCAGGTTCGATTCCATCCTGGTCACTCTTGCATGTGTGAGTTGATGGGTGAATGCGATGTTTAATGTAAAGCATTCCAGGTACATTTCATATATACAAAAATATAAACAATTTACTACAATTACCTTAAATCATTTTTATTATTACCGACAAACTGGCGTAAATCTAGTGTATAACATATTTAAACAAGGGTTACAATGACCCCCTCAATAGAATTAATAGCTTGACGCATTAGTTAAGAATGTTGTAATTCTGTCAAGCTTTTGCGGGGCCACATCAAATGATGAAGGGCCCCCGTGGGACTTGAGTCTGTTGGTAAAAAGCACATGAAGAAAATACCATCTCTCTTGATTGCCACGCTCAAAGTTATATATGGATAATGATGTCACGGTTTATAGTGTAGAACTACTCTGCATCATTTAGGTAATCAATCAATCAATCGATATATTGTTATATAGTCCTAAGTCACGAGTGTCTCAAAGGGCTGCATCCCACATCAGGGCAAGGAAAAACTCAACCCAATGGGATGACAATGACAAACCTTGTAGGGGGCCGCAGATATATGTATGTGTATGCATATATTTGTGTATGTATATACAGTATGTGTATATATATATATATATATATATATATATATATATATCCATCCATCCATCCATCAATTTCCTACCGCTTATTCCCTTTGGGGTCACGGGGGGTGCTGGCGCCTATCTCAGCTACAATCGTACAATCGGGCGGAATATATATATATATATATATATATATATATATATATATATATATATATATATATATACATATATATATATATATATATATATATATATACATATACATATATATATATATATATTTATACATAATCATATATATATATATACATATATGTATATATATGTGTGTGTGTGTATATATATATATATAAATATATATATATATATATAAATATATATATATATATATATATAATATATATATATATATATATATATATATATATATATATATATATATATATATATATATATATACACACATATATACACACACACATACATACATATAATGCCTTGGCAATTAAATTGACCATATGTATATTTATATATCTGTATAGGTAAGGCCTGGGCAATTAAATTGACTTGGGGGCCGGTATCTCTCTTCTTAGGACTGCTAATACAAACATTTGAATGCTAAAATTCTTATGACAGACCGCCTTAAAAAAACATAATTGAATTTTACAATTTTTTTACACCCAGAATGTACATGACGATAAAGAATGTGGGATTTACAATATTAACTATGACCGATAAAACACTGAATATTGACTATATATCAATATCACACCCCCCTCTCCGGTATATCTGATACATCACTCAGCTTTAGAACTCTGTTGTGAAAATCTTCGTCCGGGTCTGTCCCTGACACCCGCATTTCAGGCTGGCGGCTCTGGAAACGCTCCCCACCCACATTGCTTGGTGCCTGGTCTGAGCTGCTGTGACTTAGATTACCATAGTAACTAGTACGTCATGCAATAGCGCAGATTCCAACCGTTGAAATACTTTTAGTTCAAGACGTACGGCCTTTTAAAAACATCATTATGGCAATCAAAAAAAATATTTGCCAATGTCCGGTGGGCCAGAGTGAAAAGCTTAACGGTCCCTGGGCCTTAATTTACCCAGGTCTGGTCTATGTAAATATGTTTGTCTTTAGAATCAACACCAATGCTGTGATTAGTACATAATGAGGGATAAAATTCCAGGTCGCGGTATTCCCTTCCCTCACTCCTCTGTTTTTAGCACAATTTCACACCATTATTGCGTGTCACAACTTTCCCCGACCCCGTCTGTAGGGTGAGAAGGCCACAAACGAGAGGAGGAATTATACTGGCAGGAAAATAAGTACGAGGCAGGGAGGATATCCTAAGTGTCACTCAGTGTGACTCCTTTGCTTACATTTCACTTGTCTCCCGAAATGCTATTTTGAGCTCCAGCCTGCAGGTTAGATCCACCAGGCCAACCCGAGCTTCTCTCTTGGGAGCAGGTCTGGCCTGTATCACGTTCCATGACAGCGTGACGGACAGGTCTTCTCGCTGTTTGGATCCAATGAATGCAGCAGGGGAAGGCCGTACGTACAACTGCTGTCAGAGTTCTACCTTCACCCTTAAAGAGACCCTTAGACATCACCTTTCACTACGGTTAGCCCAAGGACCCCGGACATTTTAGTTCTTTATCTCGACGGAGCTGAGGATCCGTAGGGTTTTTACCAACTAACGATTCAAAATTTTGAGTTTTGTCTCTTTGAAAAGCTCTAAAGAACACTGACAAATCAGGTCTCTGTCAAGATCTTTCCATTATTTTTCCCACGGGAAATTACGACAACTGCGACGTCCGGGCGTCCTCTTGGAAACGGAGAGTGTGCCAACAAAAATTATGTTTGAGTTTGAGAATATTGATTGTAGGCTAAAAAAAAAATTACAAAAATGTTTACATTGCTTGGATTTAAACGCAGGATACAAAACAATAATTCTAATAAACAAATTTTGCACTTTTTCAGGGATGACGTCAGGATTCTGCAGTCGGAATAACTGATCATGAACCTTAAGAGGACCAGCAGTACATACTCGTGTGTAACTGATGGGAAACATGGACCTTAAGAGGATCGGCAGTACATACTCGTTTGTAACAGATGGGAAAACGTGGACCTTAAGAGGACCGGCAGTACATACTCGTGTGTAACTGATAAGGAAACAAGAACCTTAAGAGGACCGGCAGTAAAAACTTGTGTGTAAGTGATGGGAAACATGGACCTTAAAAGGACCGGCAGTACACACTCGTGTGTAACTGATGGGAAACATGGACCTTAAGAGGATCGGCAGTACATACTCGTGTGTAACTGATGGGAAACGTGGACCTTAATAGGACCGGCAGTACATGCTCGTGTGTAACTGATTGGAAACTTGGACCTTAAGAGGATCGGCAGTACATACTCGTGTGTAACTGATGGGGAAACGTGGACCTTAATAGGACCGGCAGTACATACTCGTGTGTAACCGATGGGAAACGTGGACCTTAAGTGAACCGGGAGTACATACTCGTGTGTAACTGATGGGGAAACGTGGACATTAAGAGGACCGGCAGTACAAACTCTTGTGTAACTGATGGGAAACATGAACCTTAAGAGGACCGGCAGTATATACTCGTTTGTAACTGATGGCAAACGTGGACCTTAAGAGGACTGGCAGTACATACTTGTGTGTAACTGTCGTGAAATATGGACCTTAAGAGGACCGGCAATATAGTCGTGTGTAACTGATGAGAAACACGGACCATAAGAGGACCGACAGTACATACTCATGTGTAACTGATGGGAAACGTGGACCTTAAGAGGACCGGCAGTACATACTTGTGTGTAACTGACGGGAAACGTGGACCTTGAAAAGACCGGCAGTACATACTCGTGTGTAACTGATGGGAAACGTGGACTTTAAGAGGACCGGCTGTACATATTCGTGTTTAACTGATGGGAAACATGGACCTTAAGAGGATCGGCAGTACATACTCGTGTGTAACTGATGGGGAAACGTGGACCTTAAGAGGACCGGCAGTAAATACTCGTGTGTAACTGATAAGGAAACAAGAACCGTAAGAGGACAGGCAGTACAAACTTGTGTGTAACTGATGGAAAACAGGAACCTTAAGAGGACCGGCAGTACATACTCGTGTGTAACTGATGGGAAACACAGACCTTAAGAGAACTGGCAGTACATACTCGTGTGTAACCAATGGGGAAACGTGGATCTTAAGAGGACCGGCAGTACATACTCGTGTGTAACTGATGGGAAACAGGGACCTTAAGAGGACCAGCAGTACATTCTCGTGAGTAACTGATGGGAAACGTGGACCTTAAGAGGACCGGCAGTACACACTCGTGTGCAACTGATGGGGAAACGAGGACCTTAAGAGGACCGGCAGTACATACTCGTGTGTAACTGATAAGGAACAAAAACCTTAAGAGGACGGGCTGTACATACTTGTGTGTAACTGATGGGGAAACACGGACCTTAAAAGGACCGGCAGTACATACTCGTGTGTAACTGTTGGGAAACGTGGACCTTAAGAGGATTGGCAGTATATACTTGTGTGTAACTGATGGAAAACAGGAACCTTAAGATGACCGGCAGTACATACTCGTGTGTGACTGATGGCAAACATGGACCTTAAGAGGACCGGCAGTACATACTTGTGTGTAACTGATGGGAAACACGGACCTTAAGAGGACCGGCAGTACATACTCGTGTGTAACTGATGGGAAACATGAACCTTAAGATGACCGGCAGTACATACTCGTGTATAACCGATGGGGAAACGTGGACCTTAAGAGAACCGGCAGTACATACTCGTGTGTAAGCGATGAGGAAACGTGGATCTTAAGAGAACCGGCAGTACATACTAGTGTGTAACTGATGGGGAAACGTGGACCTTGAGGCAACCGGCAGTACATACTCGTGTTTAACTGATGGTGAAATGTGGACCTAAAGAGGACCGGCAGTACATACTCGTGTGTAACTGATGGGAAACATGAACCTTAAGAGGACCGGCAGTACATACTCGTGTGTAACTGATGGCAAACATGGACCTTCATAGGACCGGCAGTACTTACTCGTGTGTAACTGTTGGGAAACACGGACTTTAAGAGAACCGGCAGTACATACTTGTGTGTAACTGATGGGGAAACGTGGACCTTAAAAGGACCGGCAGTACATACTTGTGTGTAACTTATGGGGAAACGTGGAACTTAAGAGGACCGGCAGTACATACTCGTGTGTAACTGATGGGGAAACATGAACCTTAAGAGGACCGGCAGTACATACTTGTGTGTAACTGATGGGGAAACGTGGACCTTGAAAAGACCGGCAGTACATACTCGTGTGTAACTGACGGGAAACAAGGACCTTAAGAGGACCGGCAGTATATACTTGTGTGTAACTGATGGGAAACACGGACCTTAAGAGGACCGGCAGTACATACTCGTGTGTAACTGATGGGAAACATGAACCTTAAGATGACCGGCAGTACATACTCGTGTATAACCGATGGGGAAACGTGGACCTTAAGAGGACCGGCAGTACATACTTGTGTGTAACTGATGGGGAAACGTGGACCTTGAAAAGTCCGGCAGTACATACTCCTGTGTAACTGACGTGAAACAAGGACCTTAAGAGGACCCGCAGTACATACTTGTGTGTAACTGATGGGAAACACGGAATTTAAGCGGACTGGCAGTACATACTCGTGTGTAACTGATCGGAAACATGCAACCATGAACAGGAACCAACTATAGTTTAGAACTACATTTTAAGCGAAGTGTTGTGCAGATATATACCGGAACTCTTCCGTGGGTCACATGCAAACCTAACACCGCATTATGTTCACAGGCCCACAGCGTTACAAAAACACAACGGCTTAGTTTCGATTATGATTCTAAGCATTCAATTAACACTCGTTTTTTTTACTGTGCTAGTAGTTTTCGGCTGTTTAGAGAAGAACTACACCACGACCCCGGTACCAGACCTCATCAGGTGCACACAGCAGACTATTGAAGATTTTAGTGGGAGGCAATTACAAACGCTCTGAAAGAACCGCTCCAAATACAGATTTTCCTCAACTCTGACTCCCGTCCACCGCGGTTCTAACACACCGGGGACACGCGTGGCATCCTAATTGGCGATACGGTTACTCGGGCGCCGAGTGAGGCGCTGAATATCAATGAACCAATCGCTTACCATTAAAAACGTGCGCCCCCTTTCTTAATATTTGCACCAGCGAAACAAGTACTCCGGTTTTTTTAATCCGTTCCCTGGCAAGTGAGTTCAGAGGGTTGGCCTTTTGGAAGACAAGACTACCCTGACCTTTTGAATTCGGGACGCGACACAAAGTCTGTTTGGAATGCGGGCTTTTAAGTGGAAATTGGTGTGGAACCGACCGAGGTTATAGACTGTGACAAGGGGTAAGGGGGGCGGGGGGGAAGTTACTTGTTGCCGCGCACCCACGCAACGTGCTTTGCAGCTAAGATACTGAGAGACCTTATATATGAGGACTATGCCTCTATTTTTCCTATTGCATGAGCGTATTCTCCCACTTCCACGGCAATTATCCGCACAGGGGGGGCATCCAAATCCATGAAGCACCTCTTGCAAACTGACTCATATTGAGCACATTTTTTTTTGTGGGTTGTGCGTGAATGAAGTAACTTACCTTTTTTTTTTTTTTTTTTTTTTTTGCCGGACCGGGTTATGAAGAATCAGTTAGTAGGTAGTAGACGTCAATGCTTGAAAAAAAAATAAATAATAATTTAAAAAAATTCAAATGTGCCATATGTTGAGAAAACGAGGGGGAGAATCCTCGTTTGGAACAAAAAAAAATATCCTCTAAAAAAACGTATCCAAGCGCACAAGCAAGCGCTGTTGTCCTTAAATGCTGGAAAAAAAACAAACAAAAAAAAAACACGCACACAAGTTTTTTGGGGGAAAAAATTAAAAAGTGAGTCCTCCTGATATGTCCACGTTTTTTTTTTTTTTACCCTACAGTCCTAACAAGCATCACCGAGTGCGCCAAAGCGTGCGTCAAAAACTTCCATCCAAGCGCGCAGGAGAAAAAAAAGAAAATACGCAAAACTTGCGGCGAATTAATTTTTACCAGCTTGCGCACCCCACACACACAAAAAAAGAGGGGATGCGGTGTTGTCGCTTCACCCTCCCCCCTCGCACCCGCTTCGTCTCCCCCCACGCGGTTGGATCAGAGAGCGGCTCGGTGCACCCGCCGGAGCCCGGGATGGTCGCTATGCCGTGGCCGCGCGCAAAGCTGGCAGTGCCTCGGTAGTATCGGACGGGCGCTCACCGCGCTTGCCCACATCTCTGCCTCTCTCTCTCTCTCTCTCTCTCTCTCTCTCTCGCTCTCTCTCTCTCTCTCGGTCTCTCGCTCTACCCGCGCCGCTGACATCATGAGGCAAGGAGGAGCCAGGGCGCAGACTCCTGGAGCTCTGGTCCTCTTAAAGCCGCACTGCGCGCGGCTGAGAAGCTCGCATCAGGCTTGAGAGGAGCACTTGGGTGGGGGGGCTCCACTCCTCGCATCCACCTGAAAGCAAGAGGGGGGCACTGTTCACTTTTACTTCGGTATTCCCAATTGAGGATCATTGGGATTCAAATTGCTTTGATCAAGAACGGGTGTTGTTGACATTTTATTGCAGGCCTGGGCAATTATTATGCCACGGGGGGGGGGGGGGGGGGGGGGTGGGGGTGGGGGGGGGGGGCACAAATTGAGAGGAAAAAAATGTCTCCATCTATCCATTTTCTACCGGGGTTGCAGGGCGACTGTCCCTGACACCCGCATTTTCAGGCTTGTTTTGGAAACAATCCGGGCAACGGTTCATAGTTTATTTACCTTTTGATTAACTTGTTCTGTTTTAGCACACTGAAAAAAGTGACTTTTTGGTGCTGTAAACTCTATTAGAGTAACTGTCATAATTTATACCTAATATTTTTAACATTCAGTAAGAACTAGAGTTTCTTCAGTAAAATTTAACATTTTATTAATGTAACACATGAATTATGGGGGAAGAGTACGTTTTATTTATGTTTCCTCATACTAGTTGTACGTACATAAACCTAAAAATATTAAATAAACTTTACTCTGAAAATCTAGTGTTTTGAAACACATGCACGACGGCGCAGGCCGTTAGGCTCACTTCACATAGCAGTGCAAGGTGGCATTATGGGTAATTCTTATCTTGCGTTTATAATGTGTTACAGAGTCGATGTTCTCCGGAAATGTGTTTGGTGTGGGTTCACAGAGTGTGGCGCATATTAGTAAGAATGTTAAGGTTGTTTATATCACAAATTGATAGGAAAAAAATATGTGTCTGGATAGAATTTTCCATCTATCCCTTTTCTACCAGAGTCGCGGGGTGACCGTCCCTGACACCCACATTTTCAGGCTGGTGTTGGAAACAATCCGGGCAACGGTTCATAGTTTATTTACCTTTTGTTTCACTTGTTCTGTTTTAGCACACTGAAAAAAGTGACTTTTTGGTGCTGTAAATTCTATTAGAGTAACTGCCATAATTTATACCTAATATTTTTAACATTCAGTAAGAACTGGAGTTTCTTAAGTAAAATTAAACATTTTATTAACGTAATACATGAATTATGGGGGAAGATTACGTTTTACTTATGTTTCCTCATACTAGCTGTACGTATATAAACCTAAAAATATTACATAAACTTTACTCTGAAAATCTAGTGTTTTGAAACGCATGCACGACGGTCACATTCAAAACGCATTGTGATGCGCGGAGATATCACCTCAGTATGCAGTGGGACCAGACAGGCAGGATTGCAGGTATGAATCTGATTTATTATACAAAAATAAAAGAACACTTATACAAACAGCAAAGTAAAGGCGTGCAGGAGCGCACAAAAAGCTAAAGCTAATAGCTAGCACTAGAGTCCAAGTAAGTGTTACAGAAGCGCGTGTCAAGCGCACCGAAGCTAAGGCGTAACTTAGCACAGAACCGACAAAGCAGAAAAAAACAAACGTGACAGTGCCGCGTAGCAAACCATGAGCCAAGACCGAACTGAGGTAGAAAACAGTCTTAAATACTAAAGTAAACAATTGCCGTCAGGTGTGCGTCGAAAAACATTGCAGGTGGAACAAATGAGAAACCAAGGCAACGAGATAAAACAGGAAGTGCAAAACTCAGAACAGGGAGAGTCTAAAATTAATAATCAAAACACAAACAAGGAGTCAAAAATAGACAAAAGATGTGATCCGGGAATCGGATCTCAACACACGGCGACGCGTGCGCACAGCACAACAGGCTCTGCTCAGGCCGTTAGGATCACTTCACAGAGCACTGCAAGGTGGCATTATGGGTAATTCTTATCTTGCGTTTATAATGTGTTACAGAGTGGATGTTCTCCAGAAATGTGTTTGGTGTGGGTTCACAGAGTGTGGCGCATATCAGTAAGAATGTTAAAGTTGTTTATATCACAACCGTCAGTGTAAAAGGTATGCCTGTTGACCAAGTATGCATTGCAATCTCGTAATAACTCTAGTTCTTACTGAAGGGGCGGTATAACTCGGTTGGTAGAGCGGCCGTGCCAGCAACTTGAGGGTTGCAGGTTTGATCCCCGCTTCTGCCATCCTAGTCACTGCTGTTGTGTCCTTGGGCAAGACACTTTACCCATCTGCTCCCAGTGCCACCCACACTGGTTTAAAAGTAACTTAGATATTGGATTTCACTATTCAAAGCGCTTTGAGTCACTAGAGACAAAGCGCTATATAAATATCATTCACAATAGAAGCAGCAAAACCCATGCGTCCTTCCGGCACGTACACAGCATGGTGTTGAAGTGGGCGCAATGAAATGCTGAAGAGCAGTGATCCCCAACCACCGGGCCGCGGCTGCAGAATAATTTTTTATTAAAGTATTTTATACCACACTCAATTTTTTACTGCATGCCATTAATAAGCGCAGGAGTGAGAAGAGGTTTTAAAATAATTAGCGCTCCGACGGCTATTCAAGTAAATACGGTATATAAATTGTACTTAAAATTGTGAGTAAAATGATGTAGACTTTACTTAATTTGTTTAAGTAAATATAACTTAAAACGTGGATGTGATTAAGTAACTGTTACTTAATATCTTCACAACTGTTATGTTATATAGTAAGTAGAATTCACTTGATACTGGCAAGTGAGTGTTACTTGATATTGCAGCATTAAATTTTACTTAAATAATTTGCGTGCAAATACTTACAATAATTTTTTCAAGTCAATGTTATGAGTTATTTTTTTCAGTGTACTGGGGTCGCGGGGCAACTGTCCCTGACACCCGCATTTTCAGGCTGGTTTTGGAAACAATCCGGGCAACGGGTCATAGTTTATTTACCTTTTGATTCACTTGTTCTGTTTTAGCACCCCGGTTTTGTGTCTCCTTATTCAATCAGATTAATGTCTGATTGAGTGCTAAAAACGTTATGACAGACCGCCTTAAAGGCCTACTGAAATGACATTTTCTTATTCAAACGGGGATAGCAGGTCCATTCTATGTGTCATACTTGATCATTTCGCGATATTGCCATATTTTTGCTGAAAGGATTTAGTAGAGAACATCCACGATAAAGTTCGCAACTTTCGGTGCTAAGAGAAAAGCCCTGCCTCTACCGGAAGTTGCAGATGATGACGTCACAAGGGTGAGGGCTCCTCACATATTCACATTGTTTTTAATGGGAGCCTCCAACAAAAAGTGCTATTCGGACCGAGAAAACGACAATTTCCCCATTAATTTGAGCGAGGATGAAAGATTTGTGTTTGAGGATATTGATAGCGACGGACTAGAAAAAAAAAAAGTTTAAAAAAAAAAAGCGATTTCATTGGGAGGTTTTTAGACACATTTACTAGGATAATTCTGGAAAATCCCTTATCTTTCTATCGTGTTGCTAGTATTTTAGTGAGTTAAATAGTACCTGATAGTCCTAAAGGTGTCCCTACGGGTGTCTTGATGCCAATGTCTCAGGGGAGTCGACGGCAGCTTTATGGACGGCACAAGCTCAGCTTTTCTCCGGTAAGAATCGACTTTTTACCACAATTTTCTCACCGAAACCTGCTGGTTGACATTCCGTCGTGATTCATGTTTGCTTGACCATAGTAAAGTTTCACCTCCAGGAATTTTAAACAAGGAATCACCGTGTGTTTGTGTGGCTAAAGGCTAAAGCTTCCCAACTCCATCTTTCTACTGTGACTTCTCCAATATTAATTGAACAAATTGCAAAAGATTCAGCAACACAGATCCCCAAAATACTGTGTAATTATGCCGTTAAAGCAGACGACTTTTAGCTGTGTGTGTGTGCAGCGCTCATATTTCCTTAAAACCCGTGACGTCTTGCGTACACGCCATCATTACACGACGTTTTCAAGACGAAACTCCTGGGAAATTTAAAAATAATTTAGTAAACTAAAAAGGCCGTGAGTTGCAATGTTAATATTTCATCATTGATATATAAACTATCAGACTATGTGGTGGGTAGTAGTGGGTTTCAGTAGGGCTTTAGAAATGTAATGGAATTTTACCATTTTTTTACATCCAGAATGTACATGACAATAAAGAATGTGGGATTTACAATATTAACTACGAACGATAAAACACTGAATATTGACTACGTATTGGTATTGTCGGGATTGAACGCAGGACTACTTAAAGGCCTACTGAAACCCACTACTACCGACCACACAGTCTGATAGTTTATATATATAGAATAGTAGAATAGAATAGACTTTATTGTCATTATATTTGCATATAACGAGATTATAGACTCCAATTTAAGGTGCGGTATTGGGAACAAATATGGGGTGAAATAAATAATACAAGAGGTAATAAAGGAAAAAACTAACAATTGAAATAAACAGACTACTTTCCAATAAAAATAATAACCAATCCTGTACAATATACAAAACACTATAGAAATACAAAATACTGTACAATATACAGAACAAGACAAGTAATAAATAACAATAGTATTGCACAGTAGGGTATTAGGGCATGACATTGTATAGGGGTGAATTATTATTATTATAAATTAGAGTTTAACATCAACATCAGATTAATGTCTGATTGAGTGCTAAAAATGTTCATCTCTCCCAAAGTTATTTGGGTATATACGCACACACATGACCCCCACCCTTGAAACCAACGCCTTCACCACTGTTTAATTCATCTGGGGCTGTGGATGGCTGAGCAGCCCCAAACCCACCCCCTCCCTCTGTTGTAAGTGGTGTGATATACGTGCTATGTGAGGTTTTTTTCCTTGGATTTAGTCTGGACCCCCTCCTGAGGGTCTAGCCTTAGACTGATATTTTTTTTTACTCCCCCTCCTCTCACCCAATGTTACCCTTTTATCACTATTTTAAGGAGTCTCCCTGTAACGTATGTCTGCTCTTAGCGGGACTAGTACCCAAAAAATCAATCCCCTTGTACTTGTGGAATAACAATAAAGATTTATTCTATTCTATTCGTAAAAACGCAAAGGAATTTTACCATTTTTTTACATCCAGAATGTAAAAGAAGGTAAAGAATGTGGGATTTACAATATTAACTGCGAACGATAAAACACTGAATATGTTGGGATTAGCTGCACGGATCGTTTGTTGTTTGGATTTTTTGAGTTTGTGTGTGCACTTCCTGGTTTATTCTGTCACCATGGTTACCTCATTTGTTCCACCTGCACTGGCCTTTTGACGCACACCTGTTTATGATTATTGTTTCTGTATTTAAACCTGCCTCCTCCCTTTGTTCGGTCTTGGTTCATAGTTTGAAGTAAGCGACAGTCACATTTGTTATTATGCTTTGTATTTACGCTGCTAAATCGCATCATTTTTCTTGGACATTGAACTCTCTGCTTGCTAACTATTAGCATTAGCTTCTCGTGCGTAGGCACGCCGTTTCTTTGCCTTTTTGTAAGTGTTTCGTTTACCTTTTTATATATAAAACCAGCTCCTACCTGCCACCCTGCTTGTCCTGGTCCGCTGCATCTTGAGGTGACATCTTCGCGCATAACAATGCGCATTAAATGTGACAGAATATTGACTACATATTGGTATTGCCGGGATTGAATGCAGGACTACTCAGGACCTGCGTATTGTGAGGCACATGCACTAACCCCTGTTCCACAGTGCTAACCTGGAATGGAATTTTATTTTATTTTATTTTACTGAATGAGACACCAATAACGTACAATATTAACTATGAACGATAAAACATTGAATATTGACAACATAAAAACATCACACTAGGGCTGGGAGATGTATCGTATACTCGATATATCCTGGGTTTGTCTCTGTGTGATATAGAAAATGACTATATCGTGATATTCGAGTATACGTTCTCACGCAGTTGCTTTTAGGAATTACACTGCAGGCTCTTCTTGCTATTTCTTGCCTCTGCTTCTCACAGAGACTTCAAACAAGCTCACCATCTTACAAACCCTGTTTCCATATGAGTTGGGAAATTGTGTTAGATGTAAATATAAACGGAATGCAATGATTTGCAAATCCTTTTCAACCCATATTCGATTGAATGCCCTACAAAGAAAAAATATTTGATGTTCAATCTCATAAATGTATTTATTTTTTCCAAATAATTAACTTAGAATTTCATGGCTGCAACACGTGCCAAAGTAGTTGGGAAAGGGCATGTGCACCACTGTGTTACATCACCTTTTCTTTTAACAACACTGAATAAACGTTTGGGAACTGAGGAAACTAATTGTTGAAGTTTTGAAAGTGGAATTTTTTCCCATTCATGTTTTATGTAGAGCTTCAGTCGTTCACAGTCCGGGGTCTCTGCTGTCGTATTTTATGCTTCATAAAGCGGCACACATTTTTGATGGGAGACAGGTCTGGACTGCAGGCGGGCCAGGAAAGTACCCGCATTCTTTTTTTACGAAGCCACGCTGTTTTAAAACATGTCTTGCTGAAATAAGCAAGGGCGTCCATGAAAAAGACAGCGCTGAGATGGCAGCATTTGTTGTTCCAAAACCTGTATGTACCTTTCAGCATTAATAGTGCCTTCACAGATGTGTAAGTTACCCAGGCCTTGGGCACTAATGCACCCCCATACCATCGCAGATGCTGGCTTTTGAACTTTGCGTCGATAGCAGTCCGGATGGTTTGCTTCCCCTTTGGTCCGGATGACACGATTTTGAATTCTTTCAAAAACAATTTTAAATGTGGACTCATCAGACCACAGAACACTTTTCCACTTAGCATCAGACCATTTTAAATGATCTCGGGCCCAGAGAGGCTGGCGACGTTTCTGGATTTTGTTGATAAATGGCTTTCGCTTTGCATAGTAAAGTTTTAACCCTTCACTTACAGATGTAGCGAAAAACTGTATTTAGTGACAGTGGTTTTCTGAAGTGTTCCTGAGCCCATGTGGTGATATCCTTTAGAGATTGAAGTCGGATTCTGAGGAATCAAAGGTCATGGTCATCCAATGTTGGTTTCCGGGCATGCCGCTTACGTGGAGTGATTTCTCCAGATTCTCTGAACCTTTTGATGATATTATAGACCGTAGATGTTGAAATCCTTACATTTCTTGCAATTGCGCTTTGAGAAAAGTTGTTCTTAAACTGTTCGACTATTTGCTCACGCAGTTGTGGACAAAGGGATGTACCTCGCCCCATCCTTTCTTGTGAAAGACTGAGCATTTTTTGGGAAGCTGTTTTCATACCCAATCATGGCACCCACCCGTTCCCAATCAGCCCGCACACCTGTGGGATGTTCCAAATAAGTGTTTGATGAGCATTCCTCAACTTTATCAGTATTTATTGCCACTTTTACCAACTTCTTTGTCACGTTTTGCCGGCATCAAATTCTAACGTTAATGGTTATTTGAAAAAAAAAAAAAGTTTATTAGTTTAAACATCAAATATGTTTTCTTCGTAGCATATTCAATTGAATATGGGTTGAAAATGATTCGCGAATCATTGTATTCCGTTTATATTTACATCTAACACAATATCCCAACTCATATGGAAACGGGGTTTTTACATGCATATACATATACATTTACTCGGGACTTACTGTGAGCCGGATTTTGGATGCGGGCCGTAATTTGGCGACCCTTGACAATATAATTTGTCTGAGAGGCTGAACAGGACAATTTTATTAAAAAAAAAAAAATTGATTTGAAAAAATACATATAGCACCCCCCGCGACCCCAAAAGGGAATAAGCGGTAGAAAATTGATGGATGGATGGGTATACAATTTTTATGCATTGACTAAGAATCGTTAAAAATAAGATTAATGAAAATGCACACACGTGATAATCTATCAATGCCCGCAATATTATGGTTAGTTTGCAATTAATAATTTAATTGATTTATTGATTATCGGCCCAGGCCTAACGTTTAGTTTCCATGTAATATGTCCTGTTTTTGCAGAATATAAGCCATTTGCACAAGCAAAAATGAATACTCACACTCACCATTAACAGCAAATATTTTTGAGAATCACAGACATTCTCTCAACACGAACTTCTTTTTTTTTTTTTTAAATAGAAATCTACCGTATCCATGGCAACATTCAAGAACCTCTTACGAGTTATGCCCCGATGATTTCAGACCCTCTCTCCATTGCCTCGTTTCTTTCCCGCATTCTCCGAGATCTCCGGAGGTAGAAACGATTTGAGAGAGATGGAGTGGACAGAGCGAGGACAATTCAATATTTACTTTGTGCTTCCTTGCAACAGAGTTAGAATCTCTGTGAAATGGTGCAGGGACCTAAGATAGACCAAAAAAAAAAAAAAAAGTCTGTATGAGATAATATTTGAACTTTTCCCTCAGCATGTGAATATGCAACGTGCTCAGTCCTAGTTTCATCCAAAAGGAGAAAATCTGAAAGAAGAAAAAGGCTTTAGGCTTCCCATCTGTCATGTCGGTGCTGAAACGGATGACAACGGAGATAAATGCTGCAGCGTGGGCGTGTCGTGCTATTTTTGAGTTGTTTGTAAGTACCATATTTTTTGGACTATTAAGACGCACTAAAATAATCCTTTCATTTTCTCAAACTCGACCGTGCGACCTAAAACCTGGTGCGCCTAATGTTCGGAATCATTTTGGTAGTGCTTACCGACCTCATAGCCATTTTATTTGGTTCATGGTGAAATAAGTGTGACCAGTAGATGGCAGTCACACATAAGAAATACGTGTAGACTGTAATATGATGGCAGTCATACATAAGACACTGGTGTTGACTGTAATATGATGGCAGTCATATATATGACATAGGTGTAGACTGCAATATCATGGCAGTCACACATAAGAGATACGTGTAGACTGCAATATGATGGCAGTCGCACATAAGAGATACGTCTCGATTGTAATATAATGGCAGTCACACATAAGATGTACATGTAGACTGCAATATGATGGCAGTCACACATAAGCGATGCGAGTCGACTGCACAATGATGGCAGTCATACATAGGAGATACGTGTCGACTGTAAAATGATGGCAGTCATACATAGGAGATATGTGTAGACTGCAATATGATGGCAGTCACACATAAGAGATACGTGTAAACTGTAATATGATGGCAGTCATACATATGACATAGGTGTAGACTGCTATAGCATGGCAGTCACACATAGGAGATACGTGTAGACTGCAATATGATGGCAGTCACACATAAGAGATACGTATAAAGTGCAATATGATGGCAGTCATGCATAAGAGACATGTGTAGACTGCAATACGTTGGCAGTTACACATAAGAGAAATACGAGTCGACTGTAAAATGATGGCAGTCATACATAATAGATACGTGTAGACTGTAGTATGATGGCAGTCACACATAAGAGATATGTGTAGACTGCAATATGACTCAAGAAACACCAAAAGTTTATATGTTCCATTGAAAATAAGAGATATGTGTAGACTGCAATATGATGGCAGTCACTCATAAGAGATACGTGTAGACTTTAAATAATGGCAGTCATACATAAGAGATACGTGTACACTGCAATATGATGGCCGTCACACATAAGAGACATGTGTAGACTGCAATATGACTCAAGTAAACACCAAAATAATATATGTTCCATTAAAAATATAGAACATTACACAAGGCGCTCAAAAATCCATCAAAATGTTTTAGTTCGACTTTGGTAAGCTATGAAGCTGATGGATTGCCGGCCCATTAAACATACCAGTATTATCATGCTGTGTGTATAAGGTATGACATTATCTGGATTTTTGTTTCGTAATATTATGCAAAAGCAAATTTTCTTACTTTCTGGTACCTGTTGATCTGTATTTGGGATCTGCATAAATTTATGAAAATGTTTTAGTACGACTTAGGTAAGCTATGATGCACCGCTTGATAGATTTTCTTTCGTATTATGTAAAAGAATTATTTTGCATACCTGCTCATCTGTATTTGGGATCTGCATAAATTCAGAAAAATTGCATGCGTCCGTCTTTGTAGGCCATGGCCACACCGTAGTCCACAAGCTTCTTTCTTTTTCATCATCTTCTTGTTATGGGACATTCATCCTCCGCTGTTGCCATTTCTAATATCAAGTAGTGTAAAGTTCTTACTTATATATCGGTCAGTAAACTCGCCATGGAAACGGTAAAACCTACCGGTGTAGTGAGTTTACATTATTCACCCAAGTAACTTTAGTTTTCATTTTGATAACATAGTGTATGCAACATTTTGACCAAATAACCAACTTAACATCTTGTGTGGACCACAAGGAAGTGTTTTAATTTAGAAAAAAAAATTAAAATAAATAAATATATATATATATATATATATATATATATATATATATATATATATATATATATATATATATATATATATATATATATGTATATATATATATATATATATGTATATATATATATATATATATATATATATATATAATATATATATATGTATATATATATATATATACTGTTTGGCCACAATACCCAGCATTATTTTTGGAGGAGAAAAGGTGAGGCCTTTAATCCCAGGAAAACCACACCTACAGTCAAGCATGGTGGTGGTAGTATTATGCTCTGGGCCTGTTTTGTTGCCAATAGAACTACTACTTTACAGAGAGTAAATGGGACAATGAAAAAGTAGGATTATTTAGACTTGAACTTAGACAAACTTCAATGATCCACACAGTAGCTCAGTTACAATGATGGATAGTGTAAGGATGGAAAGGACAATAGAGGTATAAATAGACTAAATAAAGGAATATAAAATATATGTATTACTCACATAATATATGTACAGTATATTATATATATACTGATATATTATATCTATATGATATATACAATACATAACAACTACCATGTACAATATAACAGTATATGTGACAGATACAGTATAAAATACAGAATATCCATCAGAAAATAGAAAATACACATTATAATCAAAAAGAAGTAGCTAACATAGAAGGTGTCAGGTAATCAATATCATTTATTCCTTTATGAGGAGTGATTACACAGCTGGATGGAATGCGGAATGAAGGAGTTCTTGAATCGAACACTGTGGGAACGAGGCTGAAGGATCCTGTTGGAGTATGGACTGCGCTGTCCCTCCATTGTCCGGTGGAGTGGGTGGGCAGGATTGTCCAGTGTCCTCCTGCGCCTCACTGACAAAAACGCCTCCAACTGCGTACCAATAGTTTGGCCAGGCCTTCCGGATCAGTTTGTCAATCCGGTTCGACTCCCTTTTGCTGGTGCTGCTGCCCCAAACAAACCACTGCATAGTACAGGGCACTGGCACCAACAGACTGATAAAATATCCCCAACACATTACCTCCAAATTCTTCAAGACAACCTAAAATCATCAGCCTGAAGGTTGGGTCTTGGGCGCAGTTGGGTGTTCCAACAGGACCAAACCCCCAAACAAACGTAAAAAGTGGTAAAGGAATGGCTAAATCAGGCTAGAATTAAAGTTTTAGAATGGCATTCCCAAAGTCCTGACTTAAACATGTGAACAATGCTGAAGAAACAAGTCAGAAAACCAACACATTTAGCTGAATGCACCAATTTTTTTCAAGAGGAGTGGTCAACAATTTTACCAGAAGCTAGTGGATGGGTACCAAAAGCGCCTTATTGCAGTTAAACTTGCCAAGGGACATGAAACCAAACATTATGTATACTTTTGACCTAGCATAGGGTTCGGCAACCCAAAATGTTGAAAGAGCCATATTGGACCAAAAATACAAAAAAAAAATCTGTCCGGAGCTGCAAACAAATTACAAACCCCGTTTCCATATGAGTTGGGAAATTGTGTTAAATGTAAATATAAACAGAATACAATGATTTGGAAAATCATTTTCAACCCATATTCAGTTGAATATGCTACAAAGACAACATATTTGATGTTCAAACTGATAACCTTTTATTTTTTTTGCTAATAATCATTAACTTTAGAATTTGATGCCAGCAACACGGGACAAAGAAGTTGGGAAAGGTGGCAATAAATACTAATTAAGTTGAGAAATGCTCATCAAACACTTATTTGGAACATCCCACAGGTGAGCAGGCTAAATGGGAGCAGGTGGGTGCCATGGTTGGGTATAAAAGCAGCTTCCATGACATGCTAAGTAATTCCCAAACAAGGATGGGGAGAGGGCCACCAATTTTTAAGCAAATTGTCGAACAGTTTTGGAACATTTTCTCAATGAGCTATTGCAAGGAATTTAGGGATTTTACCATCTACGGTCTTTAGAATCATCAAAAAGTTCAGAGATTCTGGAGAAATCACTGCACGTAAGTGATGATATTACGGACCTTTGATCCCTCAGGCAGTACTGAATCAAAAACCGACATCAGTGTGTAAAGGATATCATCACATGGGCTCAGGAACACTTCATAAAACCACTTTCAGTAATGACAGTTGGTCGCTACATCTGAAAGTGCAAGTTAAAACTCTACTATGCAAAGCCCAACCCATTTATCAACAATATCCTGAAACGCCGCCGGCTGGGCTGGGCCCGAGCTCACCTAAGATGGACTGATGCAAACTGTAAAGGTGTTCTGTGGTCTGACGAGTCCACATTTCAAATCATATTTGGAAACAGAGGACGTGGTGTCCTCCAGAACAAAGAGGAAAATAACCATCCGGATTGTTATTGGCGCAGTGTTTAAAAGCCAGCATCTGTGAAGGTATGGGGGTGTATTAGTACCCAAGGCGTGGGTAATTTACAGATCTGCTGAAAGGTCCATACAGGTTTTGGAGCATCACATGTTGTCATCCAAGCAACACTATCATGGACGCCCCTGCTTATTTCAGCAAGACAAGTGTTACAACAGCGTGGCTTCATAAAAAAAAGAGTGGGGGTACTTTCCTGGCCCGCCTGCAGTCCAGACCTGTCTCCCATTGAAAATGTGTGGCGCATTATGAAGCGTAAAATACGACAGCGGAGACCCCAAACTGTAGAACGACTGAAGCTCTACATAAAACAAGAATGGGAAATAATTCCACTTTCAAAGCTTCAACAATTATTTTTATCACTTCCCAAACGTTTATTGAGTGTTGTTAAAAGAAAAGGTGATGTAACACAGTGGTGAACATGCCCTTTCCCAACTACTTTGGCACGTGTTGCAGCCATGAACTTCTAAGTTAATTATTATTTGCAAGACAAAATGAAGTTTATGAGTTGGAACATCAAATATCTTGTTTTTGTAGTGCATTCAATTGAATATGGGTTGAAAAGGATTTGCGAATCATTGTATTCCGTTTATATTTACATCTAACACAATTTCCCAACTCATATGGAAACGGGGTTTGTATATTAGCCTACTATCAAAGGCTGACGTAAATATTCTTTGGCAGAAATCTTGTATTTTAATTTTTATTCCACACATGAGATGAGATAGGTACCGGTCCGCCAACCGGTACACACGTTTTCAGATGCAGTATAGTAGTGAAGTGAAGTGAATTGTATTTATATAGCGCTTTTTCTCTAGTGACTCAAAGCGCTTTACATAGTGAAACCCAATATCTATTTTTTTTTTTTTTTTACATTTAAACCAGTGTGGGTGGCACTGGGAGCAGGTGGGTAAAGTGTCTTGCCCAAGGACACAATGGCAGTGACTAGGATGGCGGAGGCGGGATTCGAACCTGCAACCCTCAAATAGCTGGCACGGCCGCTCTACCAACCGAGCTATACCACCCCAGTGGTATAGTACCGAATACAATTAATTGGTATTGCGATACTATACTAATACAGGTATACCGTACAACCCTAACGCACAGCATAAAACGTTTGGTGGACAAAAGAAGGAGTAGCATAAATCACGTTGGAGAAAGTTGTGCATGTAAAACAAACTACAATGAGTTCAAGGATCGCTGAAATTAGTAGGACAAAACGCTACTTACCTACCCAAATATCTCATCAGTGAAGCATGTATAATATAAACGGTGGGATTCCTAATAATGTATCATGTTTAAAAAATATATTAAAACAAAAAATATATATTTTTTGTTCATAATTTTACATTTTCACACATCTTTGAAGGAGGTCCAGGGAGCCACTAAGGCGGCGTTAAAGAGCCACAGGTTCTAATGCTCACATTTCCAGTAGACCCATAACACATTCATAAAAGAACCAAACTTCATGAATGTTTTTTTGTGACCAACAAATATGTGCTCCAATCTATCATAAAAAAATAAGAGTTGTAGAAATGATTGGAAACTCAAGACAGCCATGACATTATGTTCTTTACAAGTGTATGTACTTCACAGTGCAGTATCCATACAAATGGAGAATAAGAGGTATAATAGAAATATCCGGTAGGTTCCGTGCAGAATAAATGCATCATCCTAGTGTGGATTGACATCCTCTTATAACAAGGTTATACTCCGCATTTCAGACATTAACATGCCCTTTTGTCTGGCCTCCATCAATCATGGCGAGAGTTTACTTCTAATAAAACCCCAGTTAATAATATCCTGTCAGATTAGAACAAAAACAAGCACGATGCCTCGCCAGGCCTGGGGAATCTTGAGAATAATGAAGGGTCCGGCGTTGAGTGGCGTGTATTTGCAAAACACCAATTAGAGTGCGGCCGGATCTCACCTAATGTCCACCGGCAAAATAGCGCCTGCGCTCATGAGAGGTACATGGAGTTGCAACATGACAGCTAATTAATTCCCCGTTAATGTCTGGCAGGGACCTTACCAGCTGCGTTGGGAACGGCGTTGTTGAGTTGCCGTGTGACGTGGAGCCTATGGAGCTGCTCGGATTGTTTTAATAACTCAATCTGTTATGAGAACCAGACAATGCTCGAATTAAAAATGCTCGTCTGACTTTGAGGTTAGCAACATAAGAGACACGTAAGGGACTGCGATATGATGGCAGTCACACATAGGAGATATGTGTAGACTGCGATTAGATGGCAGTCACACATAGGAGATATGTGTAGACTGCGATTAGATGGCAGTCACATAAGTGATACGTGTAGACTGCAATATGAAGGCAGTCACATATAAGAGATATGTGTATACTGAGATATGATGGCAGTCACACAAGCGATACATGTAGACTGCAATATGGCAGTCACACACAGGATATATGAGCAGACTGCGATATGATGGCAGTCACACGTAGGAAATACTTGTAGACTGCAATATGATGGCAGTCAAACATAAGATACGTGTAGCAGACTGTGATATGATGGCAGTCACACATACAGAGATACGTGTAGACTGAAATGTGGCAGTCACACACAAGATATATGAGCAGACTGCAATATGAACGCAGTCACACATAAGTGATACGTGTAGACTGCGATTAGATGGCAGTCACACATAGGAGATACGTGTAGACTGGAATATAATGGCAGTCACACATAAGATACGTGCAGACTGCAATATAATGGCAGTCACACATAAGATACGTGTAGACTGCAATATGATGGCAGTCACAAATAAGATACGTGTAGCAGACTCCAATATGATGGCAGTCACACACAGTAAGAGATACGTGTAGACTGCAATATGATGGCAGTCACACATAGGATACACGTGTAGACTGCAATTTGAAGGCAGTCACACATAAGCGATACGTGGAGAATGCGATATGATGGCAGTCACACATAAGAGGTATGTGTATACTGAGATATGATGGCAGTTGTACAAGAGGTACATGTAGACTGCAATATGGCAGTCACACACAAGATATATGAGCAGACTGCGATATGATGGCAGTCACACTTACAGTAAGAGATACATGTAGACTGCAATTTGAAGGCAGTCGTAAATACAGTAAGAGATACGTGCAGACTGCGATATGATGGCAGTCACACATAAGAGATATGTTGGGACTGCAATATGATTGCAGTCACACATAAGAGATATGTTGGGACTGCAATATGATTGCAGTCACACATAGGAGATATGTATAGATTGCGATTAGATGGCAGTCACACATAAGAGATATAAGGAGACTGCAATATGATGGCAGTCACACATAGGAGATACGTGTAGACTACGATATGATGGCAGTCACACATAGGAGATACGTGTGGACTGCGATATGATGGCAGTCACACGTACAGCAATAGATACATGCAGACTGCAATATGATGGCAGTCACACATAGGAAATACGTGTAGACTGCGATATGATGGCAGTCACACATAGGAGATATGTGTAGACTGCAATATGATGGCAGTCACACGTACAGCAATAGATACATGCAGACTGCAATATGAAGGCAGTCACGCATAGGATATACATGTAGACTGCGACATGATGGCAGTCAGACATAAGAGATATGTGGGGACTGCGATATGATGGCAGTCACACATAGGATATACGTGTAGACTGCGATATGATGGCAGTCACACATAGGAGATACGTGTGGACTGCGATATGATGGCAGTCACACGTACAGCAATAGATACATGCAGACTGCAATATGATGGCAGTCACACATAGGAAATACGTGTAGACTGCGATATGATGGCAGTCACACATAGGAGATATGTGTAGACTGCGATATGATGGCAGTCACACGTACACCAATAGATACATGCAGACTGCAATATGAAGGCAGTCACGCATAGGATATGCGTGTAGACTGCGATATGATGGCAGTCAGACATAAGAGATATGTGGAGACTGCGATATGATGGCAGTCACACATAGGAGATACGAGTAGACTGTGATATGATGGCAGTCACATATAGGAGATATGTGTAGACTGCGATATGATGGCAGTCACACGTACAGCAATAGATACATGCAGACTGCAATATGATGGCAGTCACAGATAGGAGATACCTGTAGACTGCAATATGAAGGCAGTCACACATACGAGATACGTAGAGACTGCGATATGATGGCAGTCACATATAAGAGATATGTGTTTACTGAGATATGATGGCAGTCACACAAGAGATACGTGTAAACTGAAATATGGCAGTCACACACAAGATATATGAGCAGACTGCGATATGATGGCAGTCACACATAGATTCGTGTATGCTGCAATATGAAGGAAGTCACACGTAAGAGATACGTGGAGACTGCGATATGATGGCAGTCAGACATAAGAGATATGTGGAGACTGCGATATGATGGCAGTCACACATAGTAGATAAGTGTAGACTGTGACATGATGGCAGCCACACATAGGAGATACGTGCAGACTGCTATATGATGCCAGTCACACGTACAGCAATAGATACATGCAGACTGCAATATGATGGCAGTCACACATAAGATACGTGTAGACTGCAATATGATGGCAGTCCAACATAAGATACGTGTAGCAGACTGCAAAATGATGGCAGTCACACATCACATACAGTAAGAGATACGTGTAGACTGCAATTTGAAGGCAGTTACACAAAAGCGATAGGTGGAGACTTAGATATGATGGCAGTCGCACATAAGAGATATGTTGAGACTGCAATATGATTGCGGTCACACATAGGAGATACGTGTAGACTGCGATTAGATGGCAGTCACACATAAGAGATACTTGGAGACTGCGATATGATGGCAGTCACACATAAGAGATATGTGTATATTGAGATATGATGGCAGTCACACATACAGTAAGAGATACGTGTAGACTGCAATATGAAGGCAGTCACACATAAGTGATACGTGGAGACTGCATTATGATGGCAGTCACAAATAAGCGATATGTGGAGACTGCAATATGAAGGCAGTCACACATAAGTGATGCGTGTAGACTGCAATTATATGGCAGTCACACATAGGAGATACGTGCAGACTGCAATATGATGGCAGTCACACATAGGAAACGTGTAGACTGCAATATGAAGGAAGTCACACAAGAGATATGTGGAGACTGCAATATGATGGCAGTCACAAATAAGCGATATGTGGAGACTGCAATACGAAGGCAGTCACACATAAGTGATACGTGTAGACTGCATTTAGATGGCAGTCACACATAGGAGATACGTGCAGACTGCAATATAATGGCAGTCATATATAGGATACGTGTAGACTGCAATATGAAGGAAGTAACACAAGAGATACGTGGAGACTGCATTATGATGGCAGTCACACATAAGAGATATGTGTATACTGAGATATGATGGCAGTCACACATACAGTAAGAGATACGTGTAGACTGCAATATGAAGGCAGTCACACATAAGTGATACGTGGAGACTGCAATATGAAGGCAGTCACACATAAGTGATACGTGTAGACTGCAATTAGATGGCAGTCACACATAGGAGATATGTGTAGACTGGAATATGAAGGAAGTCACACATAAGAGATACGTGGAGACTACGATATGATGGCAGTCACACATAAGAGGTATGTGTATACTGAGATATGATGGCAGTCACACAAGAGATACCTGTAGACTGCAATATGGCGGTCACACACAAGATATATGAGCAGACTGTGATATGTTGGCAGTCACAAATAAGAGATATGTGGAGACTACAATATGATGGCAGTCACACATAGGAGATACGTGTAGACTGTAATATGAAGCAGTCACACATAAGAGATAGGTGGAGACTGCGATATGATGGCAGTCACACATAGGAGATACTTGTAGACTGCGATATGATGCAGTCACACGTACAGCAATAGATACATGCAGACTGCGATATTTTGGCAGTCACACATAAGAGATATGTGGAGACTGCAATATGATTGCAGTCACACATAGGAGATACGTGTAGACCGCAATATAAAAGGCAGTCACACATAAGAGATACGTGGAGACTGCGATATGATGGCAGTCACACAAGAGATACGTGTAGACTGAAATATGGCAGTCACACACAAGATATATGAGCAGACTGCGATATGATGGCAGTCACACATACAGTAAGAAATACGTGTAGACTGCGATATGACGGCAGTCACACATAGGAGATATGTGTAGACTGCAATATAAATGCAGTCACACGTAAGTGATAGGTGGAGACTGCGATATGATGGCATTCAGACATGAAATATATGTGGAAACTGCGATATGATGTCATTCAGACAGAAGAAATATGTGGAGACTGCGATATGATGGCATTCACACATAGGAGATACTTGTAGACTGCGATATGATGGCAGTCACACATAAGATACGTGTGGATTGCGATATGATGGCAGTCACACATAGGAGATACATGCAGACTGCAATATGATGGCAGTCACACATAGGCGATACGTGTAGGACGTGAAAGAATGCTAACGGCAGTGCCTTCAAGACACGCCCCCAATATTGTTGTCCGGGTGGAAATCGGGAGAAATTCAGGAGAATGGTTGCCCAGGGAGATTTCCGGGAGGGGCACTGAAATTCGAAAATATCCCGGAAAAATCGGGATGGTTGGCAAGTATGTCCCAGATGACGCGCTAGCTATTCAAAGTCGGACCACGGGGTGGACCACTCATCCGTGCATCGGTTGGGGACGTCTCTGCGTTGCTGACTTGTCTCCACTTAAGATGAACCCCCTGCTGGCCCCACTATGGACCGGTGTTGGAATAATTGTTTCTAAGATATCACATACACGTTGTGTTACATTGAGTGTCCGGTGAGAAGCAAAAGCCGTCTTTGAAACCTATACCAAGAGTAAGGCTCGTAAAACTCCACTGGGTTGGGGGGAGGCAACACGAAGGTGTTACAGTTTTCTTTCAGAAGTATATTGTTTTAATCCAAGGACCACAAAGCGGAGAGAAGGCAGGATCTGCCCAAGTTCCAGACAACCTCTTTTTGAACCTCCTTTTTTGAACTGTTTTACGGACCTCTTTTTTGAACTGACCTTTTCTGCGAACTGTTTTCGACCTTTTCTGTGAACTGTATACGACCCTCATCTCTTAGAAAAAGCTGTGGCCATCTGGTCAGGAAAGGCCCAAATAAAAGAAGGAGGCGTGCAATCTTTAGGCAGAGCGTGGGTGACACTGTGAGAGGTTACTGGTTGACACGTTTCTCCTCAATTGAGCCAGAATGAAATCTGTCTCTGTTTATTTCCTTGCTTCTTGTCTTGTTTAATATATGGCATCAGTGTTTGAACCTGACAACTGGACTTTCACACTATTAACTAGATCCACTCGACGTCCGTTGCACCGGTTGCCCAGGGGTGATTCTAGGCTAGCCACCTAGAACGAGGAAAAAAAAGGTTTTGTCTTGTTGTCTCTCAGAAGAATTGCGAACGATGGGCAAAGTTTAGAGATGTCCGATTATGCCTACCCATATTATCAGCCGATGAATGCTTTAAAATGTAGTATCATAAATTATCGGTGCCGGTTCAAATATTATCGGTATCGGTCTTAGAAAAACTTAAATTTATGAGTTTTTAAAACACCGCTGTGTACACAGATGTAGGGAGAAGTACAGAGCGCCAATAAACCTTAAAGGCACTGCCTTTGCGTGCCGGCCCAGTCACATAATATCTATGGCTTTTCACACACACAAGTGAATGCAAGCATACTTGGTCAACAGCCATACAGGTCACACTGAGGGTGGCTGTATAAACAACTTTAACACTGTTACAAATATGCGCCACACTGTGAACCCACACCAAACAAGAATGTCAAACACATTTCGGGAGAACATCCGCACCATAACACAACAGAACAAATACCCAGAACCCCTTGCAGCACTAACTCTTACGGGACGCTACAATATACACCACCCACTACCCAACTCCACCTCAATCCTAACCACCTCAACTTCCTCATGCTCTCTCAGTGAGAGCATGTACCAAATTCCAAGCTGCTGTTTTGAGGCATGTTAAAAAAAAAAAAATGCACTTTGTGATTTCAATAATAAATACGGCATTTTTTTTCCATAACTTGAGTTGATTTATTTTGGAAAACCTTGTTACATTGTTTATTGCATCCAGCGGGGCATCACAACAAAATTAGGCATAATAATGTGTTAATTCCACGACTGTTTATATCGGTTCCGGTTGATATCGGTATCGGTAATTAAGAGTTGGACAATATTGGGATATCAGATATCGGCAAAAAAGCCATTATCGGACATCTGTAGCAAAGTTCCAAAAAAAAATTGCCGTTACCCTTCAAACCATGACAAGCCCGTATCTCAAATTACCTGAAAACGCTAATCCCAACCTTTGACTGACTCACCATAAATACTATCATCCATTCCATTTTATAAACAAAACACTGCACTGCAAAACGTCAGTGTTCAAAAACAAGGGAAAAAAAATACGAAAATGAGGGATATTTTATTTGAACTAAGAAAAATTATCTGCCAATAGAACAAGAAAATTTAGCTTGTCAAGACTTTCCAAAACAAGTAAAATTAGCTAACTTCAATGAACCCCAAAATACCTTAAAATAAGTATATTTTCACTAATAACAAGTGCACTTTTCTTGGCAGAAAAAACAAATACACCTTTTTGTTCAATATGTTGAAAATATTCTTAAATAAGTAAATGCTAGTGACATAATGATATACGGACGGCATCATGATTTTTTTTCATGCTTGAAATAAGAAATTATTACTTAAAAAAAGTAGTTTTATACTTTTGACTGTTGATGACACAGCTTTGCAACAGTCAATATTCTAGTTTCAAGCATATTGTACTCCCTACAAAAAGTCATTGTTCGAAAACAATAAAAAAATACTAACATTTTGGGGTATTTTCTTTTAACTAAGCAAAATCATCAGCCAATAGAACAATAAATTACAGCTTTTCAAGACTTTCCAAAACAAGTAAAATTAGCTGACCTCAATTAACCCCCAAATACCTTAAAATAAGTATATTCTCACTAATAACAAGTGCACTTTTCTAGATAGAAAAAAACAAATAGACCTTTTTGCTCAATATGTTGAAAAATATTCTTAAATAAGTAAATGCTAGTGACATAATGATATGCGCACAGCAGTCATGATTTTTTTTCATGCTTGAAATAAAAAATTGTTACTTTAAAAAAGTAGTTTTATACTCGTGAGTGTTGATGACACAGCTTTGCAACAGTCAATAATCTAGTTTCAAGCATATTGTACTCCCTACAAAAAGTCATTGTTCGAAAACAAGAAAAAAAATACTAACATTTTGGGGTATTTTCTTTGAACTAAGCAAAACTATCAGCCAATAGAACAATAAATTACAGCTTGTCAAGACTTTCCAAAACAAGTAAAATTAGCTAACCTCAATTAACCCCCAAATACCTTAAAATTAGTATATTCTCACTAATAACAAGTGCACTTTTCTTGGCAGAAAAAAACAAATAAACCTTTTTGCTCAATATGTTGAAAAAAATTCTTGAATAAGTAAATGCAAGTGACATAATGATATGCGCACGGGATTATATATTTTTTTTCAAGCTTGAAATAAGAAACAATTACTTTAAAAAAGTAGTTTTATACTTGCGAGTGTTAATGACACAGCTTTTCATCAGTTAATATTCTAGTTTCAAGCATATTGTACTCCCTACAAAAAGTCATTGTTCGAAAACAAGAAAAAAAGTACTAACATTTTTGGGTATGTTCTTTGAACTAAGCAAAATTATCAGCCAATAGAAAAAGAAAATTCAGCTTGTCAAGACTTTCCAAAACAAGTAAAATTTGCTAACCTCAATGAACCCAAAAATAACTTAAAATACGCATATTCTCACTAATAAAAAGTGCCCTTTTCTTGGCAGAAAAAACAAATACACCTTTTTGCTCAATATGTTGAAAAATATTCTTAAATAAGTAAATGCTAGTGACTTAATGATATGCGCACAGCATCATGATTTTTTTTTCATGCTTGAAATAAGTAATTATTACTTTAAAAAAGTAGTTTTATACTTGTGAGTGTTGATGACACAGCTTTGCAACAGTTGATATTCTAGTTTCAAGCATGTTTTACTCAATATAGGTCATCAAATCTCAGGAAAAAGCTGTAATATCTTACTGAGATCATTTAGGACCAAAACCCTTAAACAAGTAAAACACTAACATAAAAGCTGCTTAGTGAGAAGAATTATCTTAGACAGAAAATAAGCAAATATCGCACTTATTGGAGATATTCAATCTTACTCAGGTTGCAGTTTTTGCAGTGTGCTTCCTTTCCAAGAAAGGAATTACGTTCTTAAGTTGTTCTCTATTTCAAAAGGTAACAGAGTGTTAAAAGAGCCTTTTTATTTGTTTTCGTGTTGTAGGATGAAGTAATGTACATGCTGTGGCGATGATTCCTTCCATCTGTCTACAGTGAAAGAGAGCCCGGAGCAAACGCTGTCAAATGCGAACGTTGGCTTGGAAGTACACGTGACGTTTAATTGAAAGTCCATTCTCTATGTGTCTGTTAATTTGTTAAAAAATTAAGAAGCCCCGGAATCCTACAATGCCCGTTTCCATATGAGTTGGGATATTGTGTTAGATGTAAATATAAACAGAATACAATGATTTGCAAATAATTTTCAACCCATGTTCAATTGAATATGCTACAAAGACAACATATTTCATGTTCAAACTGATAAACATTTTTTTTTTTTTGCAAATAATCATTAACTTTAGAATTTGATGCCAGCCACTTGTGACACAAAAGTTGGGAAAAGTGGCAATAAATACTGATAAAGTTGAGGAATGCTCATCAAACACTTATTTGGAACATCCTACAGGTGTGCAGGCTAATTGGGAACAGGTGGGTGCCATGATTGGGTATAAAAACAGCTTCCCAAAAGATGCTCAGTCTTTCACAAGAGAGGATGGGGCGAGGTACACCCTTTTGTCCACAACTGCATGAGCAAATAGTCAAACAGTTTATGAACAACGTTTCTCAAAGTACAATTGCAAGACATCTAGGGATTTTAACATGTAAAGTCCATAATATCATCAAAAAGTTCAGAGAATCTGGAGAAATCACTCCACGTAAGCGGCATGGCCGGAAACCAACGTTGAATGACCGTGATCTTCAATCCCTCAGACGGCACTGTATCAAAAACCGACATCGATCTCTAAAGGATATCACCACATGGGCTCAGGAACACTTCAGAAAACCACTGTCACTAAATACAGTTCGTCGCTACATCTGTAAGTGCATGCACTATTATGCAAAGCGAAAGCCATTTATCAATAACATCCAGAAGCGATGGGCCCCGAGACCATCTAAGATGGACTGATGCAAAGTGGAAAAATGTTCTATGGTCTGACGAGTCCACATTTCAAAATGTTTTTGGAAATATTAGACATCGTGTCATCCCGACCAAAGGGGAAACGAACCATCCAGACTGTTATCGATGCAAAGTTCAAAAGCCAGCATCTGTGATGGTATGGGGGTGTATTAGCGCCGAAGGCATGGGTAATTTACACATCTGTGAAGGCACCATTAATGCTGAAAGGTACATACAGGTTTTGGAACAACATATGCTGCCATCTAAGCGCCGTCTTTTTCATGGACGCCCTGCTTATTTCAGCAAGACAATGCCAAGCCACATTCAGCACGTGTTACAACAGTGTGGCTTCGTAAAAAAAAAAGAGTGCGGGTACTTTTCTTGGCCCGCCTGCAGTCCATCAAAAATGTGTGGTGCATTATGAAGCGTAAAATACGACAGAGGAGACCCCAGACTGTTGAAGGACTGAAGCTCTACATCAGGGGTGTCAAACTCAAATACAGAGTGGGCCAAAATTTAAAACTGAACAAAGCCGCGGGCCAAGGTTGAACAAATTAACCTTTTAATAGGGACCCAAACAAGTTTTGCAATGAATACTGAACATGCAAGGCTTAAATAGGGCAGCACGGTGGGACAGGGGTTAGTGCATCTGCCTCAAAATACGAACGTCCTGAGTAATCCTGGGTTCAATCCTGGGTTCAGGATCTTTCTGTGTGGAGTTTGCATGTTCTCCCCGGGACTGCGTGGGTTCCCTCTGGGTATTCGGGCTTCCTCCCATGGAACAGGCAGAGTTTATATAACGTAATAGTGCAAAATCAACTTTCAAAAAACATCAGTGGTATATTAAATAAAATGTAATTTAAAAAAATACTGCCTCTTTTCTTTTTGCAGCCTTCTGAGTTAAATATCAACATTAACTTTTTCCACAGGCTAATAAATTCAAAAATAAAATAAAAATTAGGTGGGCGGGGTTTGGTAGTAGTTCCGGAAGAGTTAGTGCTGCAAGGGGTTCTGGGTTTTTGTTCTGTTGTGTTTATGTTGTGTTACGGTGCGGGTGTTCTCCCGAAATGTGTTTTGTCATTCTTCTTTGGTATGGGTTCACAGTGTGGCGCACATTTGTAACAATGTTAAAGTTTTTATCCGGCCACCCTCAGTGTGACCTGTATGGCTGTTGACCAAGTATGTGTTTGTGAAAGCCGCATATATTATGTGACAATTTATATGGAGGAGAAGAGGACGTGACGACATGTTGTAGAGGACAGTGCCTTTAAAGCACGCTCCCAATATTGTTGTCCTGGTGGAAATCGAGAGAATAGTTGCCAAGGGAGATTTTCGGGAAGGGCACTAAACTTCGGGAGTCTCCTGGGAAAATCGGGAGGGTTGGCAAGTATGAGTATTAGCGGTGAATGTGGTGTTACCGGCGGGCCAGCTCTAATGTTAATTTGACATTGCCTCAAGGGCCAAATGAAATGAAACGGCGGGCCAATTTTGGCCCGCGGGCCAGAGTTTGACACCCATGCTCTACATAAAACAAGAATGGGAAAAAAATTCCACTTTCAAAGCTTTAACAATTAGTTTCTTCAGTTCTCAAACGTTTGAGTGTTTTTAAAAGAAAAAGGTGATGTAACAGTGGTGAACATGCCCTTTCCCAACTACTTTGGCACGTGTTGCATTCATGAAATGGTAATTATTATTATTATCTTGTCTTTGTAGTGCATTTAACTGAATATGGGTTGAAAAGCATTCGCAAATCATTTTATTCCGTTTACATTTACATCTAACACAATTTCCCAACTCATATGGAAACGAGGTTTTGTAGAGAAAAGGCGAACCCTCGGCAATACCGAGAGCTGATTAATAAAGACATGCAACAGTCGTTTAACACAGCGTTTGACGAGGCGTTTGCCTTTGCATGGTGAAGGTCACTGAATTGATTTCAGATAAAAAAATTTATGTGGTGAAGATTTCAATCTTAATGACTTGCCTTTGTGAGGTCAAAAGCGAGCCGGTGCTCCGGTGACAACAAAAGCCGACGGGGGGAAAATAAATCGCACGGGTTTGACTTAAAAAGGTGAGATGATGGATCTTAAATCAATCGCCGCCATGAATCATCAGGGCCTTTCTTTCTTGTTGTTGTTTTTAACGGGACCTTCTATCACGGTCACGGCCCACCTCGTTCAAATATTGTCTTTACTAATATTTTAAGGGTGTGACCGGGGAGTGAAGGGACTGCGCTTTCTGTAAATCGCCAAGGAGTCATTATTTGGCACCGGTCCTCCCCAGATGGCCCGACGCTTGATGTTCCCGTCACGTCGCGTCGCGTTCTCCCCCCGCCTTGAACGGGCTGTGTACACAGGCATTGTTTGAGGAGTAAAATTGAAGGCAAGCCTTGTAAACTGCCGATGCCCTCCTTGCCAAAGACATGGCACGGCAAAGACAATGTGCGCACACATCTCCTTTGCACTCTTGAGACTTTAAGCTCCTTATCTGGCGGGTTGAGAAAGGAAGCAGACTGTATTGTGCCGGAACCAGAGAACGGCTACGATGCTTGAAGACATTTGTCGGCGGAACAAAACGGGGGGACTAAAAAAAAACAAAAAAAAAATACTAATTATTTTTGCGTCGCGAGGAACATACAAAACCCCGATTCCATTTGAGTTGGGAAATTGTGTTAGAGGTAAATAAAAACGGAATACAATGATTTGCAAATCCTTTTCAACCCATATTCAATATAATGCACTACAAAGACAAGATATTTGATGTTCATACTCAAACTTTATTTTTTTTTTTTGCAAATAATAATAAACTTAGAATTTCATGGCTGCAACACGTGCCAAAGTAGTTGGGAAAGGGCATGCTCACCACTGTGTTGCATCACCTTTAACAACACCCAATAAACGTTCGGGAACTGAGAAAACTAATTAATGAAGCTTTGAAAGTGGAATTCTTTCCCATACGTGTTTTGTGTGAAGCTTCAGTCGTTCAACAGTCCGGGGTCTCCGCTGTCGTATTTTACGCTTCACACATTTTCGATGGGAGACAGGTCTGGACTGCAGGCGGGCCAGGAAAGTACCCGCACTCTTTTTTTTGTACAAAGCCATGCTGTTGTAACACGTGCTGAATGCGGCTTGGCATTGTCTTGCTGAAATAAGTAGGGGCGTCCATGAAAAAGACGGCGCTTAGATGGCAGCATATAGAATAGAATAAAAAGTACTTTATTGAGCACCACAGTTCGCTCACAATAGACAATAATAATAAAAATAAATAATACATAACATATATATATAATATGTAAGATATGTTGTTCCTAAACCTGTATGTGCCTTTCAGCAGTAATGACGCCTTCACAGATGTGTAAGTTACCCATGCCTTGGGCACTAATCCAATCCAATCCACTTTATTTATATAGCACATTTAAACAACAATAACGTTTCCAAAGTGCTGCACAGCCATGTTAAAAACAATATAAAAAAAAACAATATTATGCTCCACCAATGACTGAATAAAAACAAAAAATAAATAAATATAAAACCAATACAAAAAAAATAAAATAGAATAAAAAAATAAAAAAAAATGCACCCCCATACCATTACAGACGCTGGCTTTTGAATTTTGCGTCAATAACAGTCTGGATGGTTCGGTTCCCCTTTGGTCCGGATGACACAATGTCGAATATTTCCAAAGACAATTTGAAATGTGGACTCATCAGACCACTTTTCCACTTTGTATCAGTCCATCTTAGATGATCTCGGGCCCAGAGAAGCCGGAGGCGTTTCTGGATGTTGTTGATAAATGGCTCTCGCTTTGCATAGTAGAGCTTTAATTTGCACTAACAGATGTAGCGACAGACTGTATTTAGTGACAGTGGTTTTCTGAAGTGTTCCTGAGCCCATGTGGCGATATCCTTTCGAGATTGATGTCGGTTTTTCATACAGTGCCGTCTGAAGGATCGAAAGTCAAGGTCATTCAATGTTGGTTTCCGGCCATGCCGCTTACGTGGAGTGATTTCTCCAGATTCTCTAAACCTTATGATGATATTATGGACCGTAGATGTTGAAATCCATAAATTTCTTGCAATTACACTTTGAGAAACGTTGTTCTTAAACTTTTTGAATATTTGCTCACGCAGTTGCGGACAAAGGGGTGTACCTCGCCCCATCCTTTCTTGTGAAAGACTGAGCATTTTTTGGGAAGCGGTTTTTATACCCAATCATGGCACCCACCTGTTCCCAATTAGCCTGCACACCTGTGGGATGTTCCAAATAAGCGCTTGATGAGCATTCCTCAACTTTATCAGCATTTATTGCCACCTTTCCCAACTTCTTTGTCACGTGTTGCTGGCATCAAATTCTAAAGTTTATGATTATTTGCAAAAAATAAAAAATGTTTATCAGTTTGAACATCAAATATGTTGTCTTTGTAGCGTATTCAACTAAATATGGGTTGAAAATGATTTGCAAATCATTGTATTCCGTTTATATTTACATCTAACACAATTACCCAACTCATATGGAAACGGGGTTTGTAAAGGGTGTCATTTTCGTGAACATCAAGTTGCCTCAAAGGCACTTAACGACCCAAGTGTGGCCTCTTCTCCACATTGCCAGATGCTGTGGTTCGACACCAATTCATATTCATCAATCGTGATGAATACGTCGCATTGTTGCAAGCTGTTCGGTGTTGCCGCTCGTCGGTTTTTGGAATTCAAGTCTGTGGTTATTTTTTGAGAGTCCTCTTCAGTCACGTCTCAGATCCAGTCATCTGTCATAAATCGTGATGCGGCATATCAAAAAAAAGAGCATCTAACAGTGGGAGATAACAACACAAACGTGTTTGGATGTTTGCCGGGTTGCTGTCAGCCTGAGACTGTCACACTAGATCACGGTGTTTGTTCCCGCAGAACCGGTTTTGTCAGTCCATCAGTTATATTAGCCATCTAAGTGGGTCTCAATCAAGTGCAGTCCTGGTGAGGGGGGGGCTGAGGATCTTGTCTAGTCCTCAGTACGTGTCCCCACAGAAGGAAAATGTTCAGTATTGATTTCGTGTCCGTGGAGACCCTACGCGGTACAGATGGAAGTGACAGTTAGTGACTGAGCTGTGTTTTGGTGACGGAGCCGGGGGGAACGAGAAAAAGCCGTGCTGAACTTCCCCCGGCACGATAACAGGCACGCTCCTCAAAGCTGGAAAAATCGGAGAACGAAGAAATGGATTCTTATCTGTTGTTTGTATGGGTGGTATTATAGACCTCTGATTGGAAAAAACTTCAAAGGGTAAAAATGCATTGGTTTCAATATGCATAACAAAAAAGGGTAATACGTAGAGATGTCTGATATGGCTTTTTTGCCGATATTCCGATATTGTCCAACTTTTAATTACCGATACTGATGTATACAGTCGTGGAATTAAAACATTATTACGCCTAGAGATGTCAGATATTGCCTTTTTTACCGCTATCCGATATGGTCCAACTCTTAATTGCCGATACAGATTTATGCAGCAGTGGAATTATCACATTATTATACGTAGAGATGTCCGATAATGGCTTTTTTACCGACATCAGGTATATTCCGATATGGTCCAACTCTTAATTACCGAAACCAATATATACATTCGTGGATGATGAGGTGGCGTCTTGTCCAGGGTGTACTCCGCCTTCCGCCCGATTGTAGCTGAGATAGGCGCCAGCGCCCCCTGCGACCCCAAAAGGGAATAAGCGGTAGGAAATGGATGGATGGATGGAATTAACACATTATTATGCCTCGAGATGTCCGATAATGGCTTTTTTGCCGATATCTGATATTGTCCAACTCTTGATTACCAATTTTGATATCAACCGACGCCGATATATACAGTCGTGGAATTAACACATTATGCCTAGAGATGTCCGATAATGACTGTTTTGCCGATATCCGATATTCCGATATTGTCCAACTCCTAATTACCAATACCGATTTATGCATTCGTGGAATTAACACATTATTATGCCTAAAGATGTCCGATAATAGCTTTTTTACCGATATCAGATATTCCGATATTGTCCAACACTTAATTACCGATTTCGATTTCAACCGATACCGATATATACAGTCGTGGAATTAACACAATAGTATGCTGAGAGATATCGGATAATGGCTTTTTTACCGATAGATATTCCATTATTGTTCAACTCTTACTTACCGATTTCGATATCAACCGATACCGGCATATACAGTTGTAGAATTAACACATTATTAGGCGTAGAGATGTCCGATAATGGCTTTTTTACCGATATCCAATATTGTCCAACTCTTAATCACCGATTTCAATATCAACCGATAACGATATATACAGTCGTGGAATTAACACATTATTATGCCTAGAGATGTCCGATAATTGCTTTTTTACCTATATCAGATAATCCGATATCGTCCAACTCTTAATTACTGATTTTGATATCAATTAAAACAATATTATGCCTAGAGGTGTTCAATAATAGCTATTTTACCGATATCTGATATTGTCAAACTCTTAATTACAGATACCGATAATGGCTTTTTTGCCGATATCCAATATTGTCTAACTCTTAATTACTGATTTTGATATCAACCGATACAGATGTATACAGTCGTGGAATTAACAAATTATTATGCCTACAGATGTCCGATAATGGATTTTTTACCGATTTCAGATATTCAGATATTGTCCAACTCTTAATTACCGAATTCTATATCAACCGATACCGATATATACAGTCGTGGAATTAACACATTATTATGCCTAGAGATGTCCGATAATTGCTTTTTTACCTATATCAGATAATCCGATATCGTCCAACTCTTAATTACTGATTTTGATATCAACCGATACCGATATATACAGTCGTGGAATTAACACATTATTATGCCTGGAGATGTCCGATAATGGTTTTTATGCCGATATCAGGTATTCGGATATTGTCCAACTCTTAATTACTGATTTCGTTATCAACCGATACATACAGTCGTGGAATTAACACATTATTATGCCTAAAGATGTCCGATAATGGCTTTTTTACCGATAGATATCCCGATATTGTCCATCTCTTAATTACCGTTTTCGATATCAACCAATAACGATACATACAGTCATGGAATTAACACATTATTATGCCTAGAGATGTCCGATAATTGCATGTTTACCGATTTTTGATATTACGATATTGTCCAACTCTTAATTACCGATGTCGATATCCACCGATACGAAATATACAGTCGTGGAATTAACACATTATTATGCCTAGAAATGTCCAATAATGGCTTTTTCACATATATCAGATATTCTGATATTGTCCATCTCTTTTACCGATTCGGATATATCAACCAATATCGATATATACAGTCATGGAATTAACACATTATTATGCCTAGAAATGTCCGATTAATGCTTGTTTACCGATATTTGATATTCCAATATCGTGCAACTCTTAATTACCGATTTTGATATCAACAGTCGTGGAATTAACACATTATTATTCCTAGAAATGTCCGATAATTGCTTTCTTACCGATATCATATACTCCGATATTGTCCAACTCCAAATTACCGATTTCGATATCAACCGATACACACAGTCGTTGAATTAACACATTATTATCCCTAGAAAAGTCTGATAATGGCTTTTTTACTGATATCAGATATGGTCCAACTCTTAATTACCGATGTCGATATCAATCAATCAATCAATCAATGTTTACTTATATAGCCCATATCAACCGATACCGAAATATACAGCCGTGGAATTAACACATTATTATGCCTAGAGATATCCGGTAATGGCTTTTTTACCTCTATCAGATAATCCGATATCGTCCAACTATTAATTACCGATTTCGATATCAACTGATATAGATATATACCGTCGTGGAATTAACACATTATTATGCCTAGAGATGTCCGATAATGTGTTTTTTGCCGATATCCGATATTCCGTCATTGTCCAACTCTTAATTACCGATTTCAATATCAACCGATACATACAGTCGTGGAATTAACACATTATTATGCCTTGAGATGTCCGATAATTGTTTGTTTACCGATTTTTGATATTCCGATATTGTGCAACTCTTAATTACCTATTTTGATATCAAAAGTCGTGGAATTAACACATTATTATTCCTAAAAATCTCCGATAATGGCTTTTTAACCGATATCAGATATTCCGATATTGTCCAACGCTTAATTACCGATGACAAAAGCAACCGATACCGATATATACAGTCGTGGAATGAACACATTATTATGCTTTACAGGTTAAAAAGCACTCAATTCGTCACGTTTTATGTGTCAGGTGAACCATTACTAATGCGACCGTACGAATACCCTCCCTACTGTATGGCAAGGCAATTGTATTTATATCGCACATTTACAACAATTTTTAAATTGAACAACAGTACTTTACAGGTTAAAAAGCGCTCAATTTGTCACGTTTCATGTATCAGGTAAACCACAACTAATGCAACTGTACGAATACCCTCCCTACTGTATGGCAAGGCAATTGTCTTTATATCGCACATTTACAACAATTTTTAAATTGAAGCAAAGTGCTTTACAGGTTAAAAAGCACCCAATTTGTAACGTTTCATGTGTCAGGTAAACCACAACTAATGCGACCGTAAGAATACCCTCCCTTCTGTATGGCAAGGCAAGGCAATTGTATTTATATCGCACATTTACAACAATTTTTAAATTGAACCAAAGTGCTTTACAGGTTAAAAAGCACCCAATTTGTCATGTTTTTTGTGTCAGGTGAATCATTACTGATGCAACCGTACGAATACCCTCCTTACTGTATGGCAAGGCAAGGCAATTTTATTCATATCGCACATTTACAACAATTTTTAAATTCAACCAAAGTGCTTTACAGGTTAAAAAGCACCCAATTCGTCACGTTTCACGTGTCAGGTAAACAACATCTCGTGTGACCGTACGAATACCCTCCCTTCTGTATGGCAAGGCAAGGTAATTGTATTCATATCGCACATTTACAAGAATTTTTAAATTTAACCAAAGTGCTTTACAGGTTAAAAAGCACCCAATTTGTCACGTTTCATGTGTCTGGTAAACCACAATTAATGCGACAGTAAGAATACCCTCCCTTCTGTATGGCAAGGCAAGGCAATATTATTTATATCGCACATTTACAACAATTTTTAAATTCAACCAAAGTGCTTTACAGGTTAAAAAGCACCTAATTAGTCACGTTTCATGTGTCAGGTAAACCACAACTAATGCAACAGTAAGAATACCCTCCCTTCTGTATGGCAAGGCAAGGCAATATTATTTATATCGAACATTTACAACAATTTTTAAATTGAACCAAAGTGCTTTGCAGGTTAAAAAGCACCCAATTTGTCACGTTTCATGTGTCAGGTAAACCACAATTAATGCGACCGTAAGAATACCCTCCCTTCTGTATGGCAAGGCAAGACAATTCTATTTATATCGCACATTTACAACAATTTTAAAATTGAACCAAAGTGCTTTGCAGGTTAAAAAGCACCTAATTTGTCATGTTTTATGTGTCAGGTGAACCATTACTAATGCAACCGTACGAATACCCTCCTTACTGTATGGCAAGGCAAGGCAATTTTATTCATATCGCACATTTACAACAATGTTTAAATTCAACCAAAGTGCTTTACAACTTAAGAAGCACACACTTCGTCACGTTTCACGTGTCAGGTAAACAACATCTAGTGTGACCGTACGAATACCCTTCCTTCTGTATGGCAAGGCAAGGCAATTGTATTTATATCGCACATTTACAACAATTTTTAAATTTAACCAAAGTGCGTTACAGGTTAAAAAGCACCCAATTTGTCACGTTTCATGTGTCTGGTAAACCACAATTAATGCGACAGTAAGAATACCCTCCCTTCTGTATGGAAAGGCAAGGCAATATTATTTATATCGCACATTTACAACAATTTTTAAATTCAACCAAAGTGCTTTGCAGGTTAAAAAGCACCCACTTCGTCACGTCTCACGTGTCAGGTAAACCACAACTAATTTTACCGTACAAATACTCTCCCTACTGTATGGCAAGGCAATTGTCTTTATATCGCACATTTACAACAATTGTTAAATTGAAGCAAAGTGCTTTACAGGTTAAAAAGCACCCAATTTGTCACGTTTCATGTGTCAGGTAAACCACAACTAATGCGACCGTAAGAATACCCTCTCTTCTGTATGGCAAGGCAAGGCAATTTTATTTATATCGCACATTTACAACAATTTTTAAATTGAACCAAAGTGCTTTACAGGTTAAAAATCACCCAATTTGTCATGTTTTATGTGTCAGGTGAACCATTACTAATGCAACCGTACGAATACCCTCCTTACTGTATGGCAAGGCAAGGCAATTTTATTCATATCGCACATTTACAACAATTTTTAAATTCAACCAAAGTGCTTTACAGCTTAAGAAGCACACACTTCGTCACATTTCACGTGTCAGGTAAACAACATCTCGTGTGACCGTACGAATACCCTCCCTTCTGTATGGCTAGGCAAGGCAATTGTATTTATATCGCACATTTACAACAATTTTTAAATTTAACCAAAGTGCTTTACAGGTTAAAAAGCACCTAATTTGTCACGTTTCATGTGTCTGGTAAACCACAATTAATGTGACAGTAAGAATACCCTCCCTTCTGTATGGCAAGGCAAGGCAATATTATATATATCGCACATTTACAACAATTTTTAAATTCAACCAAAGTGCTTTGCAGGTAAAAAAACACCCACTTCGTCACGTCTCACGTGTCAGGTAAGCCACAACTAATGTGGCCGTACGAATACCCTCCCTACTGTATGGCAAGGCAATTTTATTTATATTGCACATTTACAACAATTTTTAAATTGAACCAAAGTGCTTTACGGGTTAAAAAAAGCACCCAATTTGCCACGTTTCATGTGTCAGGTAAACAGTGACTAATGCGGCCGTACAAATACCCTCCCTATTGTATGGCAAGGCAAGGCAGCTGTATTTGTTTCGCACATTTACAACAATTTTTCAATTGAACCAAAGTGCTTTACAGGTTGAAAAGCACCCACTTCATCACGTTTCATGTGTCAGGTAAACCACTACTAATGTGACCGTACGAATACCCTCCCTTTTGTATGGCAAGGCAAGGCAATTTTATTCATATCGCATATTTACAACAATTTTTTAAATGAACCAAAGTGCTTTACAGGTTAAAAAGCATAGAGCAAAAACAAAGCAAAAAAAACAACAAAGAACATAAAAAATGAATGACCTGAACAAGAAGTTAAAGATAACGTAGCAATAATATTCACACACACACACTAGATGTGGCGAAATTATTCCCTGCATTCGACCCATCACCCTTGATCACACCCTGGGAGGTGAGGGGAGCAGTGAGTAGCAGCGGTGGCCGCGCCCGGCAATCATTTTGGATGATTTAAGTTTTCAGATGCGGTATAGTACTGAATATGATTAATTATTATCGCGGTACTATACTTATACCCTAACGCACAGCATAAAACGTTTGGTGGACAAAAGAAGGAGTGGCATAAAGTTGTGCATGTAAAACAAACTACGATGCGTTCAAGGACCGCTGAAATTAGTAGGACAAAACGGTGCTTACAAAAATCTCATCAGTGAAGCATGAATAATATAAACGGTGGGATTCCTAAGGATTAGGAAGGTTTGAGTCATGTTCAGAAAATATATCAAAACAAAAAATATATTTTTTTGTTAGTCTTTTTACATTTTTACACATCTTTGAAGGAGGTCCAGGGAGCCATTAAGGCGGCGTTAAAGAGCCACATGTGGCTCTAGAACCGCGGGGTGCTGACCTGAGAAATACGGTTAAAGGGTGTCGAATAAAAAGTAAACAATTGCAAAATAAAAATACTAAAAGTGCGACGAATTGAAAAATAATTAAAGTGAAGTGGGGTGGGGGCGACTACAAATGGTGACCTAGTGGGCAGACTCAGCTCAGGTCAATGGCCAGCGAGAAGAGGAAGCCCTTAAGGGGTTTGAAGACCTCCAGGCTATGGGCTGACCTAATGTGGACTGGAAGGCTGTTCCAGAGCTAACTATTGCATGTCAAATTTATTTCAGAGTATTTCTTAGCAAAACTACGTGCTTCAACTCCCGGTTTATGTTTACCTTCTCCTCCATGAACCTAAAGCCAGGTTTGTGATGAAGCACCAAGTGTGTGACCCCATCAACAATGTAATAAACAATGCATTTGTAAAATTACTGTGTGCCAATGATTAATGTTTGCTGAAAGCAGCGGCATGGTTTCTGCGGATCGGTAAGCATGTCTTGCAAGAGAATAAACAAACCCCGTTTCCATATGAGTTGGGAAATTGTGTTAGATGTAAATATAAACTTAATACAATGATTTGCAAATCCTTTTCAACCCGTATTCAGTTGAATATGCTACAAAGACAACATATTTGATGTTTCATTAACTTTAGAATTTGATGCCAGCAACAGGTGAAAAAGAAGTTGGGAAAAGTGGCAACAAATACTGATAAAGTTGAGGAATGCTCATCAAACACTTATTTGGAACATCCCACAGGTGTGCAGGCTGATTGGGAACAGGTGGGTGCCATGATTGGGTGTGAAAACAGCTTCCCAAAAAATGCTCAGTCTTTCACAAGAAAGGATGGGGCGAGGTACACCCCTTTGTCCACAACTGCGTGAGCAAATAGTCAAACAGTTTAAGAAAAACGTTTCTCTAAGCGCAATTGCAAGAAATTTAAGGATTTCAACATCTACGGTCCATAATATCATCAAAAGGTTCCGAGAATCTGGAGAAATCACTCCCAAAAGCTGCATGGCCGGATACCAACATTGAATGTCCGTGACCTTCGATCCCTTAGACGGCACTGTATCAAAAACCGACATCAAACTCTAAAGGATATCACCACACGGGCTCAGGAACAATTCCGAAAACCACTGTCACTATATACAGTTTGTCGCTACATCTGTAAGTGCAAGTTAAAGCTCTACTATGCAAAGCGAAAGCCATTTGTCAACAACATCCAGAAACGCCGCCGGCTTCTCTGGGCCCGAGATCTTTTAAGATGGACTGATGCAAAGTGGAAAAGTGGTCTGACGAGTCCTCATTTTAAATTGTTTTTGGAAATATTCAACATCGTGTCATCCGGACCAAAGGGGAAGCGAACCATCCAGACTGTAATAGACGCAAAGTTCAAAAGCCAGCATCTGTGATGGTATGGGGGTGCATTAGTGCCCATGCCATGGGTAACTTACACATCTGTGAAGGCACCATTAATGCTGAAAGGTACATACAGGTTTTGGAACAACATATGCTGCCATCTAAGCGTCGTCTTTTTCAAGGACGCCCCTGCTTATTTCAGCAAGACAATGCCAAGCCATGTGTTACAACAGCGTGGTTTCATAATAAAATAGTGCTGGTACTTTCCTGGCCCGCCTGCAGTCCAGACCTGTCCCCCATGGAAAATGTGTGGTGCATTATGAAGCGTAATATACGACAGTGGAGACCCCGGACTGTTGAACGACTGAAGCTCCACATAAAACAAGAATGGGAAATAATTCCACTTTCAAAGCTTCAACATTAGTTTTCTCAGTTCCCAAACATTTATTGAGTGTTGTTAAAAGAAAAGGTGATGTAACACAGTGGTGAACATGCCCTTTCCCAACTACTTTGGCACGTGTTGCAGCCATGAAATTACAAGTTATTTATTATTTGCAGAATAATGAAACTGCAAGACAGAGCGTAGGTAACCCACTGACAGAAATCAAGAAACTGAGAAATGTTTACTCAAAATATTGAAGTGTACAAATTGTCCCAAATAACCCCCAATGTGTCCTATTGTGCTATCTTCTGAGGTTCTAAACTGAAAATCACATAGTCTGAGGTTACTTTGTGGCTCTTGGCATCATATTTTTGGACTACTGCAGAACAGCTACAGTACACATGATTAATCGCAAAGTAAGTGTTGTAAATCGGCATTGATTCTTTGTTCAAAACCCAACACAATGATGTTGGCAAGTTGTGTAACTGCTGAATAAAAACCGAATACAATGATTTGCAAATCTTTTTCAACCTATATTCAATTGAATAGACTGCAAAGACAAGACACTTTAAGTTCAAACTGGAAAACTTCGTTTTTTTGCAAATATCAGCTCATTTGGAATGTGATGCCTGCAACATGTTTCAAAAAAGCTGGCACTAGTTGCAAAAAGACTGAGAAAGTTGCGGAATACTCAAACACTTATTTGGAACATATCACAGGTGAAAAAGCTAATTGGGAACAGGTGGCTGCCATGATTGGGTACAAAAGTAGCTTCAATGCAATGCTCAGTCGTTCACAAACAAGGACGGGGCGAGGGTCACCGCTTTGTGAACGAATGCGTGAGCAAACAGTCAAACAGTTTGAGAACAACATTTCTCAACGAGCGATTGCAAGGAATTCAGGGATTTCACCATCTATGGTCCGTAATATCATCAAACGTTTCAGATAATCTGGAGAAATCACTGCACGTAAGCGACAATGCCCTTGAGCTTGGATCCCTCAGGCGGTACTGCATCAAAAAACAGTGTGTAAAGGATATCACAACATGGGCTCGGGAACACTTCAGAAAACCACTGTTAGTAACTTCAGTTCGTCGCTACATCTGTAAACGCGGGTTAAATCTCTAATATGCATAAAAAAATCAGTGTGTAAAGGATATCACCACATGGGCTCGTGAACACTTCAGAAAACCACTGTTAGTAACTACATTTCGTCGCTACATCTGTAAACACGAGTTAAAACTCTACCATGCAATGCAAAAGCCATTTATCAACAACACCCAGAAGCGCCGCCGGCTTCGCTGGGCCCGAGATCATCTAAGATGGACTGATGCAAAGCGCAAACGTGTTCTGTGGTCTGACAAGTCCAAATTTGTAATTGTTTTCGGAGTGCATTCAATTGAATATGGGTGGAAAAGGATTTGCAAATCATTGTATTCCGTTTATATTTACATCTAACACAATTTCCCAACTCATGGAAACAGGGTTTGTACTTGTCAAAACAGTGTAATCGTAACAACCGATCAACACAGCAATAGCAAACTATCTGAAGCTGAGCGTAGGTGTGCTCACACCCCTATAAGTACGTCCAGCATGCATCAAAAAAGGGTACCTTCTGAATGCAAAATTGTATTCTTTGATGTGATGTGTACTTGTGGTCTTGTCATCCTTGTCCGGACTGAAAGGTGGCCTGGCAGTGCGGGTGGATCAAAAGAGACTTCAAGATGCTTTTCTGAACCAAAAGTTGCTTTATTACAAGCGACTGCAGTTCTTGGAGGAGATCAAGTCACTAATGGGGCACTCCTAGCTTGGAGAAGCCAAACCATCAGTTTTTATAGTACTCCTTTTTATCTCTAGGTGTGTGCTAAGTCAGGACAGTATACCCTGACCTCAAAAAAAAAAAAAGATGTTTGTGTGTAAGTGTCTGGAAAAAAAGTGTTTTAAGTCATAATTTAAATATTGACGTTACTCTCTTCTCAAGGATAGGGCTATCACTTCTGCATTCTAAAGCTCTTTACTACGACAAGTGCTCCAATCCACCTGTGAATATCAAACTAAGAGGCCTTATCTTAATCTTAACCGTATCTGAAATACCACTATTTAATTGAACTTGATGGTATGCTCTCTCAGACGCTATAATCGATCCGTTATGTGGAAGGAGCAGCTGAGCCGGAAGGCAAAGCTCTCAGTTCAAGGGTCGATTTACGTTCCCATCCTTACCTATAGTCATTAGCTTTGGGTTAGGACCGAAAGGACAAGATAGGTTGAGAAGCTCTGTCATCCGAGGGGGGGCGGGAGCTCAAAGTAAATCCGCTGCTCCTCCACATAGAGAGGAGCCAGATGAGGTGGTTCGAGTATCTGGTCAGGATGCCACCCGAACGCCTCCCTAGGGAGGTGTTTCGGGCACGTCCAAATGGTAGGAGGAAACGGGGGAGATCATCACTCCCGGCTGGCCTGGGAACGCCTCGGGATCCCCTGGGAGGAGCTGGACGAAGTGGCTGGGGAGAGGGAAGTCTGGGCTTCTCTGCTTAGGCTGCTGCCCCCGCGAACAGACCTCGGGTAAGCGGAAGAAATTGGATGGATGGATGGATTATTCATAGTGCAATGACTTGCTGCAATAATAACCAATGCATGTTGAAGTGAAAACTGTCACATATAGGTCACACGTAGAATAAAGTTATTGACCAAGTTTATCAACTTTACAAAGCTATTTTCTCCTTCTTCCCTTGAGCAGCATGGGAACAGACACATTCCATTGTTCTTATGTCATGGGACTGGTTTCTTTATCATCATGTAACGATTCCTAGAGACAATTCATTCCTCGATCACCCACTGAGCGGGATTCTGTTTAGGGGGGATATCAGAAAGCATCCAGAAAAAGGACAAACAAGAGAGAGAAGACTACAAACGCGTATGACATCAGCGAGCCTTTTAACGCTGGAATCGATTGAATATTAAGTTAAGCATTTTTTTCCATTCCGAAGCAAATAGAATACTTTTCTATTTCGGCAAATAATTCATGTATGAAATGTTTATTAACAAGCTCTTGAATATTTTTTTCACTAATTTCTTTTTTTATACAAACCCTGTTTCCATGAGTTGGGAAATTGTGTCAGATGTAAATATAAACGGAATACAATGATTTGCAAATCCTTTTTAACCCATATTCAATTAAATGCACTACAAAGACAAGATATTTGATGTTCAAACTCAGACTTTATTTATTTTTTTGCAAATAATAATTAACTTACAATTTCATAGCTGCAACACGTGCCAAAGTAGTTGGGAAAGGGCATGTTCACCATTGTGTTACATCATCTATTCTTTTAACACTCAATAAACGTTTGGGAACTGAGGGAACTAATTGTTGAAGCTTTGAAAGTGGAATTCTTTCCCATTCTTGTTATATGTAGAGCTTCAGTCGTTCAACAGTCCGGGGTCTCCGCTGTCATATTTTACGCTTCATAATGCACCACACAGGTCTGGACTGCAGGCGGGCCAAGAAAGTACCCACACTCTTTTTTTACGAAGCCACGCTGTTGTAACACATGCTGAATGTGGCTTGACATTGTCTTGCTGAAATAAGCAGGGGCGTCCATGAAAAAGACGGGGCTTAGATGGCAGCATATGTTGTTCCAAAACCTGTAAGTACCTTTCAGCATTAATGGTGCCTTCACAGATGTGTAAGTTACCCATGCCTTGGACACTAATGCACCCCCATACCATCACAGATGCTAGCTTTTGAACTTTAGGTGGATAACAGTCTGGATGGTTCGCTTCCCCTTTGGTCCGGATGACACGATGTTGAATATTTCCAAAAACAATTTGAAATGTGGACTCGTCAGACCACAGAACACTTTTCTACTTTGCATCAGTCCATTTTATAGTATCTTGGGCCCAGAGAAACCGACGGCGTTTCTGGATGTTGTTGATAAATAGCTTTCGCTTTGCATAGTGGAGCTTCAACTTGCACTTACAGATGTAGCGACAAACTGTATTTAATGACAGTGGTTTTTCTGAAGTGTTCCTGAGCCCATGTGGTGATATCCTTTAGAGATTGGTGTCGGTTTTTGATACAGTGCCGTCTGAGGGATCGAAGATCACGGTCAGTCAAAGTTGGTTTCCGGCCATCCCGCTTACGTGGAGTGATTTCTCCAGATTTTCTGAACCTTTTGATGATATTATGGACCGTAGATGTTGAAATCCCTAAATGTCTTGCAATTGCACTTTGAGAAACGTTGTTCTTAAACTTTTTGAATATTTGCTCACGCAGTTGCGGACGAAGGGGTGTACCTCGCCCCATCCTTTCTTGTGAAAGACTGAGCATTTTTTGGAAGCTTTTTTTATACCCAATCATGGCACCCACCTGTTCCCAATTAGCCTGCACACCTGTGGGATGTTCCAAATAAGTGTTTGAATAGCATTCCTCAACTTTATCAGTATTTATTGCCACCCAAAAAAATGTTTAACAGTTTGAAAATCTAATATGTTGTCTTTGTAGCATATTCAATTGAATATGGGTTGAAAATAATTTGCATATCATTGTATTCCGTTTATATTTACATCTAACACAATTTCCCAACTCATATAGAAACGTTGTTTGTAAAACAATCCCTTTTTTTTTGTTTATTAAGAACGCGACTTCGGCTTGTAACCGCGGCTTTCGCGTTTCCGTGCCACGAGATTTACATAAGAACCCCGCAGTCTGCAAAGTTTTGAAGGGATTTTGGTGACTTGGGGATGAGGGACAGAATGAAAGCCTCAAAGACCAGCGGGGTGTGTTGCAGTGTGGGGGCGGGTAGGTGCCGAGGGCAAAAAGGGAGAGGCACCGAGCGGGTGCGGGGATGCCGAGTGCGAGCTTTTGGCGGTGTACAAGAGCGGCAAATCCGACTTGGTTGGTAAACAGAGGCTCCAGGGATGCTTCTTCTTGCATGCAGACTGGGATGGAAGCCCTCTATGATCCTAATAGAGCAAGCTCGCAGGAATCACCATAGAAAATGCCAATAAGGCTGCCAGCCAGGGCGCTAACACACAAACATGTAAAAGCACACACGTTTGAATGTTTGCCTCCGAGAGCACTAACCCGTGCTCGGCGCCGAGAAGGGCATCATAGCGCTTCTAATTTAACCCCCTTTGGTTTATTTAGCCCGGCGAGTTTAAAAAAAGGCGACTCTCCGTCTGCACTGAGCTAACAAACTCATTTTATGGTTGTGATTCGAGAAATTCCCCAATTTCTTTCCGCCCTTGGACCCACGGATCAAACATCGGCTTTGAATTGGATTTTGACTTTGTGATGTCACAGTTATTATTTTTCCGCTTGATGCACAGTGGTTGCAAATCTGGTTATGTTATTGGTTTATTCCAAAGTTGCATGGTGTGGAGAGGCTGTAGCCCTGCCCAAGATGGCGGCAAAGAGGCGGAGAATGCGGCAGAGCGGAGAGGCAGGGCGTACCGGGAGCGACGCCACCGCAATCTGATTCAGGTGCGTGGATCGCACACTGGCAGACAATCAACATATCTCCTCGCAGTTTATAAAAGGGGAGAAGGAGGAAAGATCGGGGCAGAAGGAGTAGGAGAACCCGCAGCAGAACCTGACCCCCGAGAGCGACAGACAGCGTGCCGAAGACAGCGACGACGCGACTGACTGAAAGCGAGCGAGGAGCGAGCAGGAGAGGGGCAGCTGAAAAGCGATCCGCCCAAAAGACCAAGCTGTTATTGAAAGAATAAACAAGAGTAAAACCATCTTGAAGAGATGTCCTTTCTTGATGGTCCTGGGAACCCGCATGACGACGGCAAGAGTGTCACATTTGGCGCCCAACCCGGAAGGAACATTGAAGGCGAGGGAGGACGATTTCCTCTGGGCTCTAGGCAAGCAGCCGGCAGCGGCTCGAGAAGTCCCGCCAACAGCTGCGGCTCCTGTAGGTGCTGACTGACCAGTTTGGGGGGGGGTGCCCCCCCCCAAAAAAAAAGTAGCGGAAGACCACCAGTAGAGAGATGGCAGCGCAAATGAGGCGCCCCCTGCTGAGGAGACAGATGCACAGCCGGTGAAGCGTGCAGCCGAAGAAAAGAAAGAAGTGAAAGAAAGAGACAGAGAGGGAGCCGACTACAACAAGGGCGGCTGAAAAGCCAGGAGGAAACCAGAGGCAAGAAAAGAATGTTTGCACGTTCAGAATTTAAAATTGTAAACTTGGCAAAACGCCTGTCACCGTTTGTTGGTCTTGAGAAGAACCCTACGACAGAAAGTTGTCACACATGGTTACAAAACCCAAAATTCGTAACTAAAAACAGAATACAATGATTTTCTAATCTTTCTCAACTTAAATTCAGACTGCAGAGACAAGATATTTATTGTTCAAACATTTTTTTTTTTTGCAAATAATCATTAAGGAGCAACAGGGTGGTAGAGGGGTTAGTGCGTCTGCCTCTCAATACGAAGGTCCTGGGTTCGATCCTGTGCTCGAGATCTTTCTGTGTGGAGTTTGCATGTTCTCCCCGTGACTGCGTGGAGTGACTTCCGGGTACTCCGGCTTCCTCCCACCTCCAAAGACATGTACCTGGGGGATAGGCTCCTCCCACCTCCAAAGATATGTACCTGGGGATAGGCTCCTCCCACCTCCAAACACATGTACCTGGGGATAGGCTCCTCCCACCTCCGAAGACATGCACCTGTGGATAAGTTGATTGTTAACACTAAATGGGCCCTAGTGTGTGAATGTTGAGTGTCTGTGTTGGCCCTGTGATGAGGAGGCGACTTGTCCAGGGTGAATCCTGCCTTCCGCCCGATTGCAGCCAAGATCCCAAAAGGGATAAGCGGTATAAAAATGGTTGGATGAATGGATGGATAATCATTAACTTTTAGTTTAATGGCAGCAACACATTACAAAAAAGTTGGCACAGGGGCCATTTTTACCACTGTGTTCCATGGCCTTTCCTTTTAACAACACTCAGTTGATGTTTGGGAACTGAGGAGACGCATTTTTGAAGCTTTTCAGGTGGAATTATTTTCCATTCTTGCTTGATGTACAGCTAAAGTTGTTCAGCAGTCCGGGGTCTCTGCTGTGGTATTTTAGGCTTCATATTGAGCCACAGGTATGGACTACAGGCAGGCCAGTCCAGTACCCACACTCTATTATCAAGCGACGCTGTTTTAACACGTGGGTTGGCATCGTCTTGCTGAAATAAGCAGGGGCGTCCATGATAACATTGCTTGGATGGCAACATATGTTGCTCCAGAACCTGTATGTAGCTTTCAGCATTAATAGTGCCTTCACAGATGTGTAAGTTACCCATGCCTTGGGCATTAATACACCCAAATACCATCACAGACGCTGGCTTTTGAACTTGAACAAGCCGGATGTTTTTTTTTGCCTCTTTGTTCCGGTGAACACAACGTCCACAGTTTCCAAAAACAATCAGAACTGTGGACTCGTCAGACCACAGAACATTATTACACTTTGCATCAGTCCATCTTAGATGACCTCAGGCCCAGCATAGCTGGCGGCGTTTCTGGGTGTTGTTGATAAATGGCTTTCGTTTTTCATAGAATAGTTTTAACTTGCACTTACAGAAGTAGCGACAAACTGTAGTTACTGAAAGTGGTTTTCTGAAGTGTTCCTGAGCCCATGTGGTGATATCCTTTACTCAGTGATGTTGCTTTTTGATGCAGTACTACCAGAGGTATCAAAGGCCACGGGCGTTCAATGTTGGTTTTCAGCCTTGCTGCTTACGTGCAGTGATTTTCCCAGATTCTCTGAACCTTTTGATGATATTACGGACCGCAGATGGTGAAATCTCTAAATTCCCTGCAATAGCTGGTTGAGAAATGTTGTTCTTAAACAATTTGCCCAGGCATTTGTTCACATTTTGGTGTTTTTGAACGACTTAGCATTTACTGGAAGCTGATTTAAGACCCAATCATGGCACCCACCTGTTCCCAAATAGCCTATTCACCTGTGGGATGTTCCAAATAAGCATTTGATGAGCATTCATCAACTCTGTCTTTTTTCCACTTGTGCCAGCTTTTTTGAAACATGCGGCAGGCATCAAATTCCACATGAGCTAATATTTGCAAAAATTAACAAAATTTTCCACTTTGAACGTAAAGTATCTCGTCTTTGCAAATACTTACTTAGTTTTAAAAGGATTTGCAAATCCTTGGATTATGTTTTTATTTACTATTTACACAACGGTCCAACTTCACTGGTTTTGGGTTTTGTACAAAATTTTTCTCATTAAAACATGTCCGAAAAGGAGTATGAAGAAGGAGACATTATTTAGTCCTACCACTTTTCTATTTCTTAGCAATTTCCAAAAAATGTGTTTGTTCATTTCCTGTGCTCCGTCTGTAACAGAAAAAAACATAATAAATCATCAATAAGGCTCTCATGAACAAATAGCTGTTCATAAAGTGATGAGATGAATACGATGATGTCATTTCTTAACAAGGTTCAAGATGTTTATCAGCATTCCTCTTGCCTCCACTTTGTAAACAACTGAGTTTCAACAGTTGCTTAAAATAGATCACATTAGTCGGTTGTTTCAATTCCTTGCTAAATGCATTCCATAAAGTATGTCCACATACTAACACAATAGGTCTTACGTATTTTTTCTTGAAGCGGAAAAGCTTTTTGAGGGTTTTGCCCATCATTCACCATTATTATCAAAGACATGATAATGGATGTTTGCTTACATGGAGACTATGGAAACTCTTCAATTCTACCAATAGAGTCCTTAAAAAAACATCCATTGAGGTTTTACATACATGATGACATTTATAATAACATTTAATAGTTACGTGTTTTGATCATTTTTAATTTCAAAAACGCATAACAATGTTTGCTGTACGACTTGCAGACTTAATGAGAGCCAACAAACATAATACAAACCCCGTTTCCATATGAGTTGGGAAATTGTAATAGATGTAAAAATAAACAGAATACAATGATTTGCAAATCAGTTTCAAGCGATCTTCAATTGAATGGACTACAAACACAAGATATTTGATGTTCAAACTCATAAACTTTATTATTGTTTTGCAAATAATAATTAACTTAGAATTTCATGGCTGCAACACGTCCCAAAGTAGTTGGGGAAGAGCATGTTCACCACTGTGTTACATCACCTTTTCTTTTGACAACACTCAATAAACGTTTGGGAACTGAGGAAACTAATTGTTGAAGTTTTGAAAGTGGAATTCTTTCCCATTTTTGTTTTATGTAGAGCTTCAGTTGTTCAACAGTCCGGGGTCTCCGCTTACGTATTTTACGTTTCTTAATGCGCTACATATTTTGGATGGGAGACAAGTCTGGACTGAAGGCGGGCCAGGAAAGTACTTTTTTTTTTTTTTACCAAACCACGCATTGTCTTGCTGAAATAAGCAGGGGCGTCCATGAAAAAGACGGCGCTTAGATGGCAGTATATGTTGTTCCAAAACCTGTATGTACCTTTCAGCATTATTGGTGCCCTCACAGATGTGTAAGTTACCCATGCCTTGGGCACTTTGCGTCGATAACAGTCTGGATGGTTCGCTCCCCCTTTGGTCCGAATGACATGATGTCGAATATTTCCAAAAACAATTTGAAATGTGGACTTGTCAGACCACAGAACACTTTTTCACTTTGCATCAGTCCATCTTAGATGATTTCAGGCCCAGAGAAGCCGGCGGCGTTTCTGGATGTTGTTGATAAATGGCTTTTGCTTAGCATAGTAGAGCTTTAACTTGCACTTACAGATGTAGTGACTAACTGTATTTAGGGACAGTGGCTTTCTGAAGTGTTCCTGAGACCATGTGGTGATATCCTTTAGAGATTGATGTCGGTTTTTGGTACAGTGCCGTCTGAGGGATAGGTCACGGTCATTCAATGGTAGTTTCCGGCCATGCCGCTTATGTGGAGTGATTGCTCCAGATTCTCTGAACCTTTTGATGATATTAGGATGTTGAAATCTCTAAATTTCTTGCAATTGCACTTTGAGAAACGTTGTTCTTAAACTGTTTGACTATTTGTTCACGCAGTTATGGACAAAGGGGTGTACCTCGCCCCATCCTTTCTTGAGAAAGACTGAGCATTTTTCTTTGGAAGCTATTTTTATACCCAATCATGGCACCCACCTGTTCCCAATTAGCCTGCACACCTGTTTCCAAATAAGTGTTTTATGAGCATTCCTCAACTTTATCAGGATGTATTGCCACCTTTCCCAACTTCTTTGCCACTTGTTTCTGGCATCAAATTCTAAAGTTAATGATTATTGTCAAAAAAAAAAAAAATGTTTATCAGTTCGTACATCAAATATGTTGTCTTTGTAGCATGTTCAACTGAATATAGGTTAAAAAATATTTGCAATTCATTGTATTCCGTTTATATTTACATCTAACACAATTTCCCAACTCATATGGAAACGGGGTTTGTAAAACAACATGTCTTCTGTCAATAGGATGCCTACTGCCAGGATGTTCATATATTCCCATTTAGGTGAAAAATGTCTCATGATTCCAACGAAGGAACGGGGTCTACCAAGTTGTTGGATCACCTACTCAGACGTCTCATGTCCAGGTGAGAAGCATTATTTCTGACAGTACAATACATTTACAGGGGTGCAAGGAAGCGAGGAAGCAGCAGACCACTGGATGATGTAAAAATTGGCACACAAAATTGTGATCACGGTGCCGCTAAAAATAGTCTGTCTGCGTTAGCACATATAATAACAATATCACCAATATGTGGTTAATATTTATGTCACACATTTTTGGTGTTTTTTGAATGGTTATTTATTGCGTTTCATGGGTGATATAGTGGAGCTCCCATTATGTCCGTTTAATATTGGGAATGCATTAAAAAAAAAAAAAAACATGTTTTTCATAATGAACATGAACAGTGGACACAATTCCCAAAAAAAGTGGGTATATTCCTCCTCTTTTCTTGAGAAGAAGTTTTGCACATTATTTGCTTTGCAAATAATTTTAGGTTTTTGCAAATGAACCAAAGCATTGAATTTCAATATTTTTGATTGAAATCAATATTTGGTTTAGATGTTCTCTAGTACCAAGATTTTTTTTTATCAATTATTGAAGTATTTCTTGCTGTAGGGCTGTGGGGATTTTTATTGTATTTATTTTTTTCATCAATTTTAGATGGACATCTTTAAAATTTAGCAATATCAATTCTCAGGGCATATGTATTCGTCCACCCTGCCCCTGGTACTCTTATGTGTGAAAGTGTAGAACCGTAACACAGAATGTACCTTTCTTGACACCTGCATCACTCCTGCACACACCACTGCTGTCAAGTGCTCCAAAAAAAACAAAAATAAAAAATTTCAGCCTAAACAATACATTTTCTGTGCATTACATCCTGTGCTAACAAAGTAAAGGCTCAGTTTCCCCTAAATCAGTGGTCCCCAACCACCGGGCCGCGACTCGGTACCGGGCTGTGGCCCGATTGGTACCGAGCCGCAGAAGAATTTTTTATTAAAAAAAAAAAATATATATATATATTTTTTTTTTGTTTTTGTTTTTTTATTAAATCAACATAAAAAACACAACATACACTTACAATTAGTGCACCAACCACAAAAACCTCCCTTTCTCATGACAAAAACGTCTCTTTTTCGTGACAAAGAAGAAAAAAAAAAAAAAAAAAAAGGACACCTATCCCCAGGTGCATGTCTTTGGAAGTGGGAGGAAGCCGGAGTACCCGGAGGGAACCAACGCATTCACGGGGAGAACATGCAAACTCCACACAGAAAGATCCCGAGCCTGGATTTGAACCCAGGACTGCAAGACCTTCGTATTGTGAGGCAGACGCACTAACCCCTCTGCCACCGTGAAGCCGGAAGTGTTTTCCATTTAGAAAAAAATAATATTAATATGACTCCTTTAAGTGTGCCTTATATATGAAAAAAGGTCGGAAATAGACCATTCATCGACAGTGTGCCTTACAATCCGGTGCGTCCTATGGTCTGGAAAATACTGTACTTTAGGGTTTACATCTTGTTGACTAAATACGCGCTTGAATGTGTCTAACTATTGTTTTGAATCGGCGACTCTCTCCTCATTCATCGTGCTAGCGTCACATTGAAAATGACTTCAAAGGGGGCACATCAATGCGGTTGTTGCAATGCGGACAAACTAGACAGTCATTGGATTAATGCTCGGCTTTGTCCCGCCCAGCAGACAATATCGGCGGTCCAATATTGTTGTACATCCCGAGTTGTCTAGTGTGTTCACTATTTCATTTAAGGACAACATTGCAATGAGGAACATATGTTAAAAATACTGTAAGTTTTTTTGTTAAAATAAAGCCAACAATATTATTTTTTGTGGTCCCCTTTATTTAGAAAAGTATCGTAAAGTATCAAAATACATTTTGATACCCAATAGGAGCATTTAAGTCCCATTTTAAAACTCATTTGTATACTATAGCCTTTAAATAGACCCCCTTTTTAGACCAGTTGATCTGCCGTTTCTTTTCTTTTCTGCTCTGCCCCTCTCTCCTTTTTGGAAGGGGGTTGGGGGGGTACAGGTCCGGTGGCAATGGATGAAGTGCTGGCTGTCCAGAGTCGGGACCCGGGGGTGGACCGCTCGCCTCTGCATCGGTTGGGGACATCTCTGCGCTGCTGACCCGTCTCCGCTCGGGATGGTCTCCCGCTAGCCCCACTATGGACTGGACTCTCACTATTATGGTGGATCCACTATGGACTGGACTCTCACACTATTATACTAGATCCACTATGGAGTAGACTCACAAAATTATGCTGGATCCACTATGGACTGGACACTCACACTATTAACTAGATCCACTATGGACTGGACTCTCACTATTATGTAAGATCCACTATGGACTAAAATCTCACAATATTATGCTAAATCCACTATGGACTGGACTCTCACACTATTAAATAGATCCACAATGGACTGGACTCTGACTATAATGTTAGATCCAGTATGGACTGGACTCTCACAATATTGTGCCAGATCCACTATGGACAAGATTCTCACAATATTATGCTGGATCTACTATGGACTGGACTCTCCCACTATTAATTAGGTTCACTATTGACTGGACTCTCACTATTATGTTAGATCAACTATGGACTGGACTCTCACAATTTTATGCTGGATCCACTATGGACTGGAGTCTCCCACTATTAACTAGATCCACTATGGACTGGAGTCTCACTATTATTTTAGATACACTATGAACTGGACTCTCGCAATATAATGTTAGATCCACTATGGACTAGACTCTCACAATATTATGCTGGATCCACTATGGACTGGACTCTCACGCTATTAACTAGATCCACTATGGACTGGACTGTCATTATTATGTTAGATCCACTATGGACTGGACTTACACAATATGATGCTAAATCCACTATGGACTAGACTCACACTATTAACTAGATCCACTATGGACTGCACTTTCACAATTATATGCTAGATCCACTATGGACTGAACTCTCACTATTATGCTAGATCCACTATGGGCTGGACTCTCACGCTATTAACTAGATCCACTATGGACAGGATGTTCACAATGTTGTGCTAGATCCACTATGGACTGGACTTTCACAATTATATGCTAGATCCACTATGGACTAGACTCTCACAATATTATGCTGATTCCACTATGGACTGAACTCTCACTATTATGTTAGATCCACTATGGGCTGGACTCCCACACTATTATGTTAGATCCACTATGGACAGGATTTTCACAATGTTGTGCTAGATCCACTATGGACTAGACTCTAACAATATTACTGTATGATGGATCCACTATGGACTGGACTCTCACACTATTAACTATATCCACTATGGACTGAACTCTCACTATTATGTTAGATCCACTATGGACTGGACTGTCATACTATTAACTAGATCCACTATGGGCTGGACTCTCACAATATTATGCTGGATCCACTTTGGACTGGACTCTCACTATTATGTTAGATCCACTATGGACTGGACTGTCACCATTATAATAGATCCACTATAGACTGGACTCTCACACTATTAATTACCACCACTTAGGACTAAACTTTCACAATTTTCTGCTAGATCCACTATGGACTAGACTCTCCCAATATTAACTATTTCCACTATGGACTGTACTCTCGCTATAATGCTAGATCCACTATGGACTGGACCTTCACACTATTAACTAGATCCACTCTGGATTGGACTTTCACAATATGATGCAAGATCCACTATGGACTGGACTCTCACTATAATGCTAGATCCACTATGGACTGGACTCTTACACTATTAACTAATTCCACTATGGACTGGACTCTCACATTAACTAGATCCACTAGGGACTAGACTCTCACTATAATGCTAGATCCACTATGGACTGAACCAACACACTATTGACTAGATCCACTATGGATTGGACTTTCACAATATTATGCAAGATCCACTGTGGACTAGACTCCCACAATATAATGCTGGATCAACTGTGGACTGGACTCTCCCACTCTTAACTAGATCCACTATGGACTGAACTCTCACCACCATCTGCGGTCCTCTCCAAGGTTTCTCATACTCATTCACATTGACATCCCACTGGGTTGTGAGTTTTTCCTTGCCCTCATGAGGGCTCTGAACTGAGGATGTCGTTGTGGCTTGTGCAGCCCTTTGAAACACTTCCGATTTAGGATTGTATAAATAAACTTTGATTGATTGATTGATTGATACACCAACAAATTGGTACCTAGTCTAAACTATTCTGGAATACCACCAAATACATTCTTACTTAAAAAAAAACACAAAAACTCTTTTAAACTTAAAGTTTGTCTAATGTGTCCTGACACAAACTAATGCCCTGTGTACAGTGGAGTGGTGCATGGATGCAGAAAAGGACACGTCCGACCTCCCCTGAGATCTGGTTTCTCTTCCCCCGGCTTTCTTTCTTTCCTTTTGGAGGAAAAGCACCTGTAATTTATCTTCATCAAATATTATAGACATCCCCGGGAACAGAACCCAGACCCGAAAATATCAAATCAACGGTACATTTTTCAGAAAAATGGCAGATCCAATTTTATACATCTCCCAGAGGCTCGCCTCCAACGGCGGGGCTTGCTGACCCTTCACTCCACTGACACTGCCTTCTGCAGCTTTTCACAGATTATTTCTGTCTTTTGCATTTTGAAGAATGCTAACAAGTCCCCCACCGCCCCCAAAAGATGTTCCGTATTACATTTTCCAAGACGTGAGGACTTGACAGGCGGAACTATAGATAATCCATAAGACGTGAGGCACAATAGATAAGCTGTCATATTGCTTTTGGGCGTCTGGCGAGGTACAATTGTCTGGTTTCTCCTTTAATCAGTCAATTAATGTTAATCTATATGGCCTTAAATCACAAGTGTCTCAAAGGGCTGCACAAGCCACAACGACATCCATGGTACAGAGCCCACATAAGGGCAAGGAAAAACTCACAACTCAATGGGATGTCAATGAGAGACCTTGGAGAGGACCGCAGATGTGGGTAACCCCCACCCTCTAGGGGAGACCGGGTGCAATGGACGTCGAGTGGGTCAAACATAATTTTGTGAGAGTCCAGTCCAGAGTGGATCTAACATAATAGTGTTAGAGTCCAGTCCATAGTGGATCTAACATAATAGTGTGAAAGTCCAGTCCTTAGTAGATTCAACATAAGAGTGAAAGTCCAGTCCATAGTGGCTCTAGTTAACCGTGTGAGAGTCCAGTCCATAGTTGATCCAGCATAAAATTGTGAAAGTCTAGTCCATAATGAATCTAGCATAATAGTGTAAGTCCAGCCCATAGTGGATCCAGCATAATATGGAGAGTCCAGTCCATAGTGGATCAAGTTAATAGTGTGAGAGTCCAGTCCATAGTGGATCTTGCATAATATTGTGAAAGTCTAGTCCGTAATGAATATAGCATAATAGTGTAAGTCCAGTCCATAGTGGATCCAGCATAATATTGTGAGAGTTTAGTCCATAGTGGATTTAGTATATTATTTTGAGAGCCAAGTCCATAGTTGATCTAGTTAATAGTGTGAGATCCAGTCCATAGTGGATCTAGTTAATAGTGTGAGAGTCCAGTCTATAGTGAATCTAGTTAATAGTTTGAGAGTCCAGTCCAAAGTGGATCCAGCATAATATTGTGAAAGTCCAGTCCATAGTGGATCAAGCTAATAGTGTGAGAGTACAGTTCATAGTGGATCCAGCATAATATTGTGAAAGTCTAGTCCATAGTGGATCAAACATAATAGTGAGAGTTCAGTCCATAGTGTATCTAGTTAATAGTGTGAGAGTCCAGTCCATAGTGTATCTAGCATAATAGTGAGAGTCCAGTCCATAGTGGATCTGGCATAATAGTGAGAGTCCATTTCATAGTGTATCTAGAATAATAGTGAGAGTCCAGTCCATAGTGGATATGGCATAATAGTGAGAGTCCATTTCATAGTGGATCCAGCATAATGTTGTATAAAGTTTAGTCCTTTGTGGATCTAGCATAATAGGGAGAGTTCAGTCCGTAGTAGATCTAACAAAATAGTGAGAGTTCAGTCCATAGGGGATCTAGTTAATAGTGTGAGAGTTGAGTCCATAGTGGATCTAGCATAATAGTGAGAGTCCAGTCCATAGCGGATCTGGCATAATAGTGAGAGTCCATTTCATAGCGGATCCAGCATAATGTTGTGAGAGTTTAGTCCTTCGTGGATCTAGCATAATAGTGCGAGTCCAGTCTGTAGTGGATCTACCAAAACAGTGAGAGTTCAGTCCATAGGGGATTTAGCATAATAGTGACAGTCCAGTCCATAGTGGATCTAACATAATAGTGAGAGTTCAGTCCATAGTGGATCCAACATAATAGTGACAGTTCAGTCCATAGTGGATCTAACATAATAGTGAGAGTTCAGTCCATAGTGGATCTAACATAATAGTGAAAGTTCAGTCCATAGTGGATCTAGCATAATAGTGAGAGTCCAGTCCATAGCGGATCTGGCATAATAGTGAGAGTCCATTTCATAGCGGATCCAGCATAATGTTGTGAGAGTTTAGTCCTTCGTGGATCTAGCATAATAGTGCGAGTCCAGTCTGTAGTGGATCTACCAAAACAGTGAGAGTTCAGTCCATAGGGGATCTAGCATAATAGTGACAGTCCAGTCCATAGTGGATCTAACATAATAGTGAGAGTTCAGTCCATAGTGGATCCAACATAATAGTGACAGTTCAGTCCATAGTGGATCTAACATAATAGTGAGAGTTCAGTCCATAGTGGATCTAACATAATAGTGAAAGTTCAGTCCATAGTGGATCTAACATACTAGTGAGACTTCAGTCCATAGTGGATCCAACATAATAGTGAGAGTTCAGTCCATAGTGGATCTAACATAATAGTGAGAGTTCAGTCCATAGTGGATCTAACATAATAGTGAGAGTTCAGTCCATAGTTGATCTAACATAATAGTGAGAGTTCAGTCCATAGTGGATCTAACATAATAGTGTGAGTTCAGTCCATAGTGGATCCAACATAATAGTGAGAGTTCAGTCCATAGTGGATCTAACATAATAGTGAGAGTTCAGTCCATAGTGGATCTAACATAATAGTGAGAGTTCAGTCCATAGTGGATCTAACATAATAGTGAGAGTTCAGTCCATAGTGGAATTAACATAATAGTGAGAGTTCAGTCCATAGTGGATCTAACATAATAGTGAGAGTTCAGTCCATAGTGGATCTAGTTAATAGTGTGAGTCTAGTCCATAGTGGATTTAGCATAATATTGTGTAAGTCCAGTCCATAGTGGATCTAACATAATAATGACAGTCCAGTCCATAGTGGATCTAGTTAATAGCGTGAGAGTCCAGTCCATAGTGGATCTAACATAATAGTGTGAGTTCAGTCCATAGTGGATCCAACAGAATACTGAGAGTTCAGTCCATAGTGGATCTAACATAATAGTGAAAGTTCAGTCCATAGTGGATCCAACATAATAGTGAGAGTTCAGTCCATAGTGGATCTAACATAATAGTGAGAATTCAGTCCATAGTGGATCCAACATAATAGTGAGAGTTCAGTCCATAGTGGATCTAACATAATAGTGGGAGTTCAGTCCATAGTGGATGTAACATAATAGTGAGAGTTCAGTCCATAGTGGATCTAACATAATAGTGAGATTTCAGTCCATAGTGGATCCAACATAATAGTGAGAGTTCAGTCCATAGTGGATCTAACATAATAGTGAGAGTTCAGTCCATGGTGGATCCAACACAATAGTGAGAGTTCAGTCCATAGTGGATCTAACATAATAGTGAGAGTTCAGTCCATAGTGGATCTAACATAATAGTGAGAGTTCAGTCCATAGTGGAATTAACATAATAGTGAGAGTTCAGTCCATAGTGGATCTAACATAATAGTGAGAGTTCAGTCCATAGTGGATATAACATAATAGTGTGAGTTCAGTCCATAGTGGATCCAACATAATAGTGAGAGTTCAGTCCATAGTGGATCTAACATAATAGTGAGAGTTCAGTCCATAGTGGATCTAACAGAATAGTGAGAGTTCAGTCCATAGTGGATCTAACATAATAGTGAAAGTTCAGTCCATAGTGGATCCAACATAATAGTGAGAGTTCAGTCCATAGTGGATCTAACATAATAGTGAGAGTTCAGTCCATAGTGGATCTAACATAATAGTGAGAGTTCAGTCCATAGTGGATCTAACATAATAGTGAGAGTTCAGTCCATAGTGGATCTAACATAATAGTGAGAGTTCAGTCCATAGTGGATCTAACATAATAGTGAGAGTTCAGTCCATAGTGGATCCAACATAATAGTGAGAGTTCAGTCCATAGTGGATCTAACATAATAGTGAGAGTTCAGTCCATAGTGGATCCAACATAATAGTGAGAGTTCAGTCCATAGTGGATCTAACATAATAGTGAGAGTTCAGTCCATAGTGGATCTAACATAATAGTGAGAGTTCAGTCCATAGTGGAATTAACATAATAGTGAGAGTTCAGTCCATAGTGGATCTAACATAATAGTGAGAGTTCAGTCCATAGTGGATCTAACATAATAGTGTGAGTTCAGTCCATAGTGGATCTAACATAATAGTGAGAGTTCAGTCAATAGTGGAATTAACATAATAGTGAGAGTTCAGTCCATAGTGGATCTAACATAATAGTGAGAGTTCAGTCCATAGTGGATCTAACATAATAGTGTGAGTTCAGTCCATAGTGGATCTAACATAATAGTGAGAGTTCAGTCCATAGTGGATCTAACATAATAGTGAGAGTTCAGTCCATAGTGGAATTAACATAATAGTGAGAGTTCAGTCCATAGTGGATCTAACATAATAGTGAGAGTTCAGTCCATAGTGGATCTAACATAATAGTGTGAGTTCAGTCCATAGTGGAATTAACATAATAGTGAGAGTTCAGTCCATAGTGGATCTAACATAATAGTGAGAGTTCAGCCCATAGTGGATCTAACATAATAGTGTGAGTTCAGTCCATAGTGGATCTAACATAATAGTGAGAGTTCAGTCCATAGTGGATCTAACATAATAGTGTGAGTTCAGTCCATAGTGGATCTAACATAATAGTGAGAGTTCAATCCATAGTGGATCTAACAGAATAGTGAGAGTTCAGTCCATAGTGGATCTAACATAATAGTGAAAGTTCAGTCCATAGTGGATCCAACATAATAGTGAGAGTTCAGTCCATAGTGGATCTAACATAATAGTGAGAGTTCAGTCCATAGTGGATCTAACATAATAGTGAGAGTTCAGTCCATAGTGGATCTAACATAATAGTGAGAGTTCAGTCCATAGTGGATCTAACATAATAGTGAGAGTTCAGTCCATAGTGGATCTAACATAATAGTGAGAGTTCAGTCCATAGTGGATCTAACATAATAGTGAGAGTTCAGTCCATAGTGGATCCAACATAATAGTGAGAGTTCAGTCCATAGTGGATCTAACATAATAGTGAGAGTTCAGTCCATAGTGGATCCAACATAATAGTGAGAGTTCAGTCCATAGTGGATCTAACATAATAGTGAGAGTTCAGTCCATAGTGGATCCAACATAATAGTGAGAGTTCAGTCCATAGTGGATCTAACATAATAGTGAAAGTTCAGTCCATAGTGGATCTAACATAATAGTGAGAGTTCAGTCCATAGTGGAATTAGCATAATAGTGAGAGTTCAGTCCATAGTGGATCTAACATAATAGTGAGAGTTCAGTCCATAGTGGATCTAACATAATAGTGTGAGTTCAGTCCATAGTGGATCTAACATAATAGTGAGAGTTCAGTCAATAGTGGAATTAACATAATAGTGAGAGTTCAGTCCATAGTGGATCTAACATAATAGTGAGAGTTCAGTCCATAGTGGATCTAACATAATAGTGTGAGTTCAGTCCATAGTGGATCTAACATAATAGTGAGAGTTCAGTCCATAGTGGATCTAACATAATAGTGAGAGTTCAGTCCATAGTGGAATTAACCTAATAGTGAGAGTTCAGTCCATAGTGGATCTAACATAATAGTGAGAGTTCAGTCCATAGTGGATCTAACATAATAGTGTGAGTTCAGTCCATAGTGGATCTAACATAATAGTGAGAGTTCAGTCCATAGTGGATCCAACATAATAGTGAGAGTTCAGTCCATAGTGGATCTAACATAATAGTGAGAGTTCAGTCCATAGTGGATCCAACATAATAGTGAGAGTTCAGTCCATAGTGGATCTAACATAATAGTGAGAGTTCAGCCCATAGTGGATCTAACATAATAGTGTGAGTTCAGTCCATAGTGGATCCAACATAATAGTGAGAGTTCAGTCCATAGTGGATCTAACATAATAGTGAAAGTTCAGTCCATAGTGGATCTAACAGAATAGTGAGAGTTCAGTCCATAGTGGATCTAACATAATAGTGAAAGTTCAGTCCATAGTGGATCCAACATAATAGTGAGAGTTCAGTCCATAGTGGATCTAACATAATACTGAGAGTTCAGTCCATAGTGGATCCAACATAATAGTGAGAGTTCAGTCCATAGTGGATCTAACATAATAGTGAGAGTTCAGTCCATAGTGGATCTAACATAATAGTGAGAGTTCAGTCCATAGTGGATCTAACATAATAGTGAGAGTTCAGTCCATAGTGGATCTAACATAATAGTGAGAGTTCAGTCCATAGTGGATCCAACATAATAGTGAGAGTTTAGTCCATAGTGGATCCAACATAATAGTGAGAGTTCAGTCCATAGTGGATCTAACATAATAGTGAGAGTTCAGTCCATAGTGGATCCAACATAATAGTGAGAGTTCAGTCCATAGTGGATCTAACATAATAGTGAGAGTTCAGTCCATAGTGGATCTAACATAATAGTGAGAGTTCAGTCCATAGTGGAATTAATATAATAGTGAGAGTTCAGTCCATAGTGGATCTAACATAATAGTGAGAGTTCAGTCCATAGTGGATCTAACATAATAGTGAGAGTTCAGTCCATAGTGGATCTAACATAATAGTGAGAGTTCAGTCCATAGTGGATCTAACATAATAGTGAGAGTTCAGTCCATAGTGGAATTAATATAATAGTGAGAGTTCAGTCCATAGTGGATCTAACATAATAGTGAGAGTTCAGTCCATAGTGGATCCAACATAATAGTGAGAGTTCAGTCCATAGTGGATCTAACATAATAGTGAGAGTTCAGTCCATAGTGGATCTAACATAATAGTGAGAGTTCAGTCCATAGTGGATCTAACATAATAGTGAGAGTTCAGTCCATAGTGGATCTAACATAATAGTGAGAGTTCAGTCCATAGTGGATCTAACATAATAGTGAGAGTTCAGTCCATAGTGGATCTAACATAATAGTGAGAGTTCAGTCCATAGTGGATCTAACATAATAGTGAGAGTTCAGTCCATAGTGGATCTAACATAATAGTGAGAGTTCAGTCCATAGTATTACGACTCGTGGGCATAGTGATGCCGAATGTGTCCCTTCGTGGATGCGTCGACATGAACACAGCAATGGTAAGTTTAAATGATTTATTAAACTTAACAAAAGCAGGCTACGAACAAAAATACTGGAGCTAAGAGACAAAACAAACCAACGACGCTAGCATAAAAGCTAGGAATAGAAAACATAAAAACGAGACAAACAGGTGTGCGTGGACCAGGAGGAGCAGGTGGAACTAATATGTAACCATGGTGACAGACTAAAGAGGAAATAAACAGTCAAATGACGGTGAGTGATTCAACAATGGAAAAATAACTAAAAATACATGTAGATCCGAGCAGCGGATGGCAACACATAATGGTTATAGTTGATAGTGTGAGAGTTCAGTCCATGGTGGATCTAACATAATAGTGAGAGTCCAGTCCATAGTGGGGCCAGCAGGAGACCATTCCGAGTGGAGACGGGTTAGCAGCACATAAATGTCCCCAACCGATGCATAGGCGAGTGGTCCACTCATCCATGCCCCCCCTCCCCCTCCACAAAATAGAGGGGGGCAGAAAAGAAACGGCAAATCAACTGATCTAAAAAGGGGGTCTATTTAAAGGCTAGAGTATTCATATATTATTTACTAATAATTCATATATTTTTTTAAATAATCACATTTCTCTCAGAAAAAAACAAACTAGGTTTGCTGATCGACACCAAAGACATCACTTGACTGACCTTAATCAGCATATTTTATAAGAACTACTTTATTCCGGCACGGTGGCCCCCGCATAATCACTACAGGCTCGCCCGTGTCGGAGCACCCGCCCACTGTACCCAATGACAAACACTCAAACCGGGACTTCATTAAGTCCTCTTGCATAATTTAACGAGCGATGAAGAGCTGTACGAAAAGATAATACACAATGTGGGCTACTTTTTTATTTGCCTAATGAGAAATACCTATCAATAAAACAATATATAAATATTGGCACTGCAGGTGGAATATGCCCTTTCAAAATAAAAATAAAAATTGATGTTTCCAATAATGGCTTTGTTTGTACCCGATATTGTCCAACTCTTAACTTCCCCCTCTCCTGCTATGTTGGATCCACTATGGACTGGACTTTCAAAATATTATGCTGGATCCATTATGGACTAGACTCTCACAATATTATGCTGGATCCACTATGGACTGGACTTTCAAAATATTCTGCTAGATCCATTATGGAATAGACTCTCACAATATTATGCCGGATCCACTATGGACTGGACTCTCACTATTCTGTTAAATCCACTATGGACTGGACTCTCACTATTCTGTTAGAGCCACTATGGACTGGACTCTCACACTATTAACTGGATCTACTATGGACTGAACTCTCAAAATATTATGCTGGATCCACCATGGATTGGACTCTTACACTATGAACTGGATCTACCATGGACTGAACTCTCACTATTATGTTAGATCCACTATGGACTGGACTCTCATTAGTATGTTAGATCCACTATGGACTGGACTCTCACACTGTTAACTAGATCCACTGTGGACTGGACTTTCACAATAATATGCTAGATCCATTATGGACTAGACTCTCACAATATCATGCTGGATCCACTATGGACTGGACTCTCACTATTCTGTTAGATCCACTATGGACTGGACTCTCACTATTATGTTAGATCCACTATGGACAGGACTCCCACTATTCTGATTAGAGCCACTATGGACTGGACTCTCACACTATTAACTGGATCCACTATGGACTGAACTCTCAACATATTATGCTGGATCCACTATGGATTGGACACTCATACTATTAACTGGATCTACCATGGGCTGAACTCTAACTATTATATTAGATCCACTATGGACTGGACTCTCACTATTCTGTTAGAGCCACTATGGACTGAACTCTCACTATTATGTTAGATCCACTATGGACTGGACTCTCACTATTCTGTTAGATCCACTATGGACTGGACTCTCACACTATTAACTAGATCCACTATGGACTGAACTATCACACTATTATGTTAGATCCACTATGGACAGGACTCTCACACTATTATGCTGGATCCACTATGGACTAGACTCTCACAATATTATTCTAGATACACTTTGGACTGTACTCTCACACTGTTAACTAGATCCACTATGGACTGAACTCTCACTATTTTGCAAGATCCACTACGGACTGAACTCTCACACTATTAACTAGATCCACTATGGACTGAACTTTCACACTAATATGTTAGATCCACTATGGACTAGACTCTCACCATTACGCTAGATCCACTATGGACTGGACTCTCATATTATTAACTAGATCCACTATGGACTGAACTCTCACACTATTATGTTAGATCCACTATGGACTGGACTCTCACACTATCATGTTAGATCCACTATGGACTGGACTCTCGATATTATGTTAGATCCACTATGGACAATGGATTCGCCCACATATGTGGTCCTCTCCAAGGTTTGTCATAGTCATTCAGGTCGACGTCCCACTGGGGTGAGTTTTTCCTTGCCCCTATGTGGGCTCAGTACTGCGGATGTCTTTTGGCTTGTGCAGCCCTTTGAGACAATTGTTATTTAGGGCTCTATAAATAAACATTGATTGATTAATGACGGATTTGCATATCAACCATTATCAGAACGTGGACTTTTTTGCAACTTACTGCGAGGATTGTTTCCCCGGGATGCAATCAGACAGGACCGGACAAGGCTTGCAGGTAAAATACATGATTTAATTTTGACCAAAAAAAAAAGTACAACGAAAAAGCGCTCACAGCGGAGGCACAACTTGGCTAAGGAACAAAAAAAAACCCCGAAGGCGAGCGTGCCAAACGCACATGAAAGCAAAAAGCAACAAAATTGGGACATGAAAAAATGTGACATGAAACATGAATATCTAAAAAAACTCACCAGCCCAGGCCTGGACAATTATTTTGACTCGGGGGCCAAATTTAGAGAAAAAAATGTGTTTAAGAACCAGTTAATCTAATTTTAGGAAAACTATTACAAAACCTCACAATAAAGTCTGATTGAATGCTAAAAATATTTTGACAGACCACCTTAAAATGCAGTGGAATTATTATTTTTTTCTATGAACGATAAAATACTGAATATTGAGAACATATGTACGTCAAGAGCCCCTTTCAATCAAGCTAAAGGCAACAGAAATGCAACAAACTCGGCAAAATATGAACGTGAAGGATAAAAATACAAAATAAATCTAAAATCTGATACATGTAATTTATCACTAAGCTTTAGAAATTGTAAAAATCTCCTTCCACGTCTCTCCCTGACACCCGCATTTCTGGAAACACTCTGTGGGAAACGCTCCCCGCCCACACTGCTGGGTGCCTCGTCAGACCTGTTGTACTTACATTACCAGAGTAACTAGTAGGGTTGTACTGTACACAGGTATTAGTATAGCACCGCGATACGAATGAATCATATCCGGTACCATACCGCCTTTGAAAAGTACCGGTCTGCCACACCCTAGGATTTTTTGTTAAAATAAAGCCAACAATGCAATTTTTTCAAGTCCCCTTTATGTAGAAAAGTATCAAAAAGTATCAAAATAAAATTGGTATCAGGACAACACTAGTCACTAAAATATCATGCAAAAGCGCAACCTTTGAAAAATGTTATATAGTTCAAGACTTACGGTCATTAGAAAACATATGATGGCAGCAACACTTCCATCTGAAAAATCTAAAAAAAAATAATTGGGTATGTCCGGCGGGCCGGATTGAAAAGCTTAAACCTAGGCCTTATTTTGCCCAGGTCTGCACTAAAAACTCAAAAACTTACCGTGGCAAGGCATGGAACGAGTATGAAGCTATGGCATGTTAAGAATCAGTATCAGTAATAAAAGCCTAACAAAAGTATCCCTACTCTGCATCTGAGTTCAATCCTTTGTCCGAGCCTGACAAGTTGTTTATACGGCCACCCTCAGCTGTTGACCAAGTTTGCCTTGCATTCACTTGTGCGTGTGTGAAAAATTGTAGATATTAGTGCCTTTAAGGCAGGGGGCTCAAACTCACTTTACCTGGGGGCCACTGAATGCAGAGTCTGGGTGAGGCTGGGCCGCAAAAAATATTCCTTAAAAAAAAAAACAAATGCATACTCCTCAGCATGTGTAGTTGTATAATCACGTTTCAAATTGTATCCCTTGTGCACCGCAACTTTCTCGTTGCAAATAAGACACATCAGGGAACCCCTGTGCTCATCAAAGAAATATTGCATCTCCCACTTTTCCTAGAATTGTCTTTGCTCATCACAAACCTTTCTCTTCACTGCAGGCTTTGGAAAAGACATGTTTGGGGTTGTGGAATATATTTGTATTCAGCCAACGCATGGAGGATAATGTTATTTCCGCAATGTGTGTCGTTCCGCTTTTCCTCCCTACAGAACACGGCGGTCGGCGGATAATAGCCGGGAATGCACCAGGATAACGAGCGCAAAAAAGTGACGGCTCCTGGAGTGTTATCCGGCATCCAATAAGAAATAAATAAATAAAAATAAAGTAGTGATCTTCATGTGAGGCAATGCAAATTAAACAATAAAAATACAAAAAATATCGGTTTAAATAGGTCCAGGTTATCGGGGACTGTTATTACTGACGGACAGGTGTCACGGTGTGACTGCAGCCAGAAACGTAAGAAAACCCTCGTCTCCATGGCAACATCTCTGTCGCTTTCACTCATTCGCCGCTTATCCACAAACGCAGGAGTAGGCAACCCAGAACGGTAAAAGAGCCATTTTGGACCCAAATAACACAACGCTGTCAAGCGCCATTCATATTAAACTCACGGGCCGCATTAACATTAAACTTTCATATTTAGACGGGGGCCGCAAAATAACGTCTCGGGTTAATGGGCCCCGTGTCTGAGACCCCCGCTTTAGGGTTTATTGGCGCTCTGTCACTTCTCCTGACGTACAACGGCGTTTTATAAACTCATACATTCTACTTTTTTAAAACGGATACCTATAATTTCCGATGTTACATTTTAAAGCATTAATCAGCCGATAATATCGCCAGTCCGATATTATCGGACATCTCTAAGAAGCACCTCTTTATTTTTGTTTTGTCACGATTTTTTGCAGGGTACCTGTTTTCTCCTGTATTTTGTACTAGACATTTGCATTATAATGCATTAGACACTGGACATCACACACACACACACACACACGCACACACACGCACACACACACACACACACACACACACACACACACACACACACACACATACATATGTACACATATATACATACAAATATACACATATATACATACATATATACATACATTTATACACATTTTTACATACATATATACGCATATATACATACATATATACATACATACATACATATATTTACATTTTAACATACATATATACGCATATATACATACATATATACACATATATACTTACGTACATACATACACGTATACACATATATACATACATATATACACGTACTCCGTACAGCGGCATTTTAAAAACTCATACATTTTACTTTTTTAAAACGGATACCTACAATTTCCGATGTTTCATTTTAAAGCATTAATCAGCCGATAATATCGCCAGTCCGATATTATCGGACATCTCTAAAGTGCACCTCTTCATTTTTGTTTTATTATGATTTTTTGCAGAGTACGTGTTTTGTCCTGTATTTTGTACCAGACATTTGCATTATAATGCATTAGACATTGGACCTTACACACACACACACACACATACATATATACACACACACGCACACACACACACACACACACATACATATACATACATATATACATACTTTTATACACATTTTTACATACATATATACGCATATATACATACATATATGCATACATACATACAAACAAATATACACATATATACATACAAATATACACATACTCTGTACAGCAGAATTTTAAAAACTCATACATTTTACTTTTTGAAAACGGATACCTATAATTTACGATGTTACATTTTAAAGCATTAATCAGCAGATAATATCGCCAGTCCGATATTATCGGACATCTCTAAAGTGCACCTCTTTATTTTTTGTTTTATTACGATTTTTTGCAGAGTGCTTGTTTTCTCCTGTATTTTGTACCAGACATCTGCATTATAATGCATTAGACATTGGACATTATATAAACACATATATACACACACACACACACACACACACTTTTACATACATAAATACATATATACACATATAGACATACATATATACATACATACATATATACACATACTCCGTACAGCGGCGTTTTAAAAACTCCTTAATTTTACTTTTTGAAAACCGATAATTTTCGATGTTACATTTTAAAGCATTAATCGGCTGATAATATTGCCAGTCCGATATTATCTGACGTCTCTTCCGTGCATCTCTTTATTTTTGTTTTATTACGATTTTTAGAGAGTGCGTCTTTTTTCCTGTATTTTGTTCCAGACATTTGCATTATAATGCTTAGGCATTGGACATTAAACACACACACACACGCACACACACACACGCACACACACACACACATACATATACAGTGAAGAAAATAAGTATTTGAACACCCTGTTATTTTGCAAGTTCTCCCACTTAGAAATCATGGAGGGGTCTGAAATTCACACGGTAAGTTCATGTTCACTGTATGAGAGATAAGCTAAAAAGAAAAAATCCAGAAATCACAATTTATGATTTAATAATTTATTCGTGTGATACAGCTGAAAATAAGTATTTGAACACCTGTCTATCAGCTAAAATTCTGACCCTTAAAGACCTGTTAGTCTGCCTTTAAAAGTCCTCCTCAACTCCACTGTATTATCCTGAATCAGATGCACCTGTGTGAGGTCGTTAGCTGCATTAAGACACCTGTCCACCCCATACAATCAGTAAGACCCAAACCTTCAGCATGGCTAAGAGCAAACAGTTGTCCGAAGACACCAGGGACAAAATTGTACATCTCTACAAGAATGGAAAGAGTTACGAAGAAATTGCCAAGCAGCTTGGTGAAAAGAGGTCCACTCTTGGAGCAATCATTAGAAAATGGAAGAAGCTAAACATGACTGTCAAGCTCACACGGTGTGGAGCCCCATGCAAGATATCACCTCGTGGGGTCTGAGTGATGCTAAGAAAGGTGAGGAATCAGCCCAGGACTACACGGCAGGACTTGGTCAATGACCTGAAAAGAGCTGGGACCACTGTTTCTATGGTCGCTGTTGGTAATACACTAAGACCTCAAGAAATCATGCTTGGCACGGAAGGTTCCATTGCTTAAACCAACACATGTTAAGGCCTGTCTTAAGATTGCCAATGACCATTTGGATGATCTAGAGGAGTCATTGAAGAAGGTTTTGTGGACAGATGAGACCAAAATTTACCTTTTTGGTCATAAATCCACTATGCGTGTTTGGAGGAAGAAGAATAATGCGTACCATCCCAAGAACACCATTCATACTGTGAAGCATGGGGGTGGTAGCATCATGCCATGGGGGTGTTTTTCTGCTCATGGGGCAGGACGACTGTACTGTATTAAGGAGAGGATGACTGCAGCCATGTATTGTGAGATTTTGGCCAAAAATCTCCTTCCCTCAGTCGGATCATTGAAGATGAGTCGTGGCTGGATCTTCCAACATAACAATGACCCAAAGCACACAGTCAGGAAAACCAAGAAGTGACTTTGTAAGAACCATATCAAGGTTCCTGAGTTGCCTAGCCAGTGTCCAGACCTAAATCCATTTGAAAATCTTTGGAGGGAGCTGAAATTCTGTGTTACTCAGCGACAGCCCAGAAACTTGACTGATCTAGAGAAGATCTGTGTGGAGGAGTGGGCGAAAATCCCTCCTGCAGTCTGTGCAAACCCGGGGAAGAACTACAGGAAAGGTTTGACCTCTGTAATTGCAAACAAAGGCTACTCTACCAAATACTAATATTGGAGTTCAAATACTTATTTTCAGCTTCATCACACAAATAAATTGTTAAAAAATCATGGATTGTGATTTTTAGATTTTTCTTTTTAGGTTCTCTCTCATACAGTGGACATGCACCCAAAATGAAAATTCCGAACCCCTCCATGATTTCGAAGTGGGAGAACTTGCAAAATAGCAGGGTGTTCAAATACTTATTTTCTTCACTGTATATACATATACACATATATACATACACATATACACATACTCCGTACAGCGGCGTTTTAAAAACTCCTACATTTTACTATTTGAAAACCGATACCGATAATTTCCGATGTTACATTTTAAAGCATTAATCGGCTGATAATATTGCCAGTCCGATATTATCGGACATATATCGTGCATCTCTTTATTTTTGTTTTATTACGATTTTTAGAGAGTGCGTCTTTTTTCCTGTATTTTGTACCAGATATTTGGATTATAATGCATTAGACATTGGACATTAAATACACACACACACACACATATATATATATATATATATATATATATATATATATATATATACATATATATATATATATATATATATATATATATATATATATATATATATCCATATATATATATACACATACACGCATATATACATACATATATATACACGTATAAAAATACATATATACACATACTCCGTACAGCGGCGTTTTAAAAACTCCTACATTTTACTTTTTGAAAACCGATAATTTCCGATGTTAAATTTTAAAGCATTAATCTGCCGATATTGCCAGTCCGATATCGGACATCTCTACCCTTCATCAATTTTTTTTTTTTGTTTTATTACGATTTTTAGAGAGTACGTGTTTTTTCCTGTATTTTGTACTAGACATTTGCATTATAATGCATTAGGCATTAGATCGGTCCAATCGCCTTGATAGATTTACCTGGAAATGTGGCCATAGCCGACCCGCATAACAAACACCGTGATGCTATTTTCCATATTACTGCATACACACATCATATTAGACCTGATACGTGAATAGTAAGTCGACATTGATTATGACGGTGCGTGTTCAACGGCCTCGCACATTGATATTCCACGTGGAACTCTTACAAGCAGATGAAAAATGAGCTTTATCCACGACGGTTAAAAAAAAAATGGCATTCTAGCAAGTTTGATTGGAATACTTTACGGGTTTCGGTATGGATTAGGTCTGCTCAACATACAGCCGACTGTCAGGTTGAAATGATAAAAGCATACAAAAATTGGCCTGTGTGCAAAGGATTGCTGAGGGGCAAGGATTATAAAAGGTTTTTCATCCAGCGCCTTGCCCCGTATTGATTTAGTTATAACTAAGAGATTTATCAACACACAATGTTTGACAGGGACTTCAGTAACACTTAGAATTAAGTTACAACTACCAGCGAGGAATAAAAACGCCACTGCAGCAGAAACCTCAGAAGAGGACGAATGGGTCTCGCAAAGCTTTTGCTCCACTTTATACCCACAGTCCCTCCCTAAAAGATGGAGGCACTCTCTTGTTTTGGCAGCTTTACAGATGGACGGTGAAATTATTGCAAATTATAGAAATTGTCTATTTATTACCTTGAGAAAAAACACACTTTCACAACACCCTGGAGTGCATAAAAGCCACAAAAGTGCGTCCTGGAATACAGAATGTCTGATTTGGATTGTAAGGTGGCTTGTGCAGAACATGTAGGGTTTTACGGCGTACAGGTACTAGTATAGTATCGCGATACCAATGAATTCAAAATATACTCCCTATACTACGGTTCCACAATTTTATTTGTTTATTTTATTTACGTGCATTACGGCTCGTCGTCATGTCGTGACGTTGCTGGTTTTACCAGCAGAGGAGCATGTTCGGCAGTGCACGCACACAGAGTACTTGCAAGCAGGGAAGGGAGAACGGATGCATTTTGGCTTAAAAATGAACGATAAAGGTGAAGTTAAAACACTGGAACGCGGTGCTTTACAACATGGCCTCCTGTCATGTCTTTGTGATCATATTCCTCTTTAGTTAAGTTCTGTTTTGGTTTTGACTCCATTAGTTCCTGTTTTTGCGCACCCTGGTTTGCTTTAGTTTCATATGTTTGGACTCACGCACCTGTCAATAATCAAAGCACTATTAAAGCCTGTAGTTGCCAGGCAGTCAGCCTGGCGACATCACCCTCTACACACCCTGGATACCTGATTGCTCACGTCTTGCAATAGATTCGTGTTTTTCACGTCACAGTAAGTCGTTTTTGTTGTTCATAGTTCTGACATTGTGCGAGTTTTTGTTTTCAGAGCTAAAGTTTGAACCTCTGCTGAGAGCGCCTGTCGTTTGTTCCTTTTTATGAGTTAATAATAAAAGATGTGATTATCTTCACGCCATTTCCGGACCAGTCAATTTGCACCGCGGGAAAACCAAGTTTATTCCATGTGTATATATACATATACATATATATACACATATACATATATATACACACACACACATATACATACACACAAACACACACATTTACATATTGCAATATATATATGTATATATACAGTATGCAATATTGGATGGCTGAAATGCTGAATTCATTACTGAATAGACAATTTGATGGATATTTTTTTTGGTTTCTGACAGTGCTACTATGTTGACACACACGTAGGATAGAGTATTTTCTCTCCATTATCAGTCTTTGCAAAGCAATCAATTATTTTTTTTTCCCACTGTGAAACTGTGCCGGTTTGCACGTAAATTTCAGATGTGCTAAATAATGATACGAAATAGTGCTTGCAGAACAGTGTCAGTCTTGATAAATCACATTGCACACGCAATTATACATAAAAATAATAATTGTATTTGCATCTCCCCGGTTTGAATTAATACAGTATTACTCATTAAGCGATATGTCAAATATTATTTTTTTCTGACAGTCTTTTACATCTTGATAAGCACACATAGGACGGAGGATTCTCCGTCCATCATCAGTCTTTGTAGCGCAATCACCTCCTTTTTTTAATCGCATAATAGTGCCTGCAGAAGAGTGATCAGCATTGATAAATCACACTGCGTGCACAAAATAATTATGTTTGCAACTCCCCTCCCAGGACTGTGGGGGTTTGGATGACAGTCATATATTCTGCATGTTAATGAAGACAGACACGCTAAAATGGACCGCGCGTTTCGTATTTTGCTCACTTAAGAGATGCAATCCTCTTTGCACATGCTTAGTGTGTGCTGTGTACTTTGCACGTGTTTTAGTACACGCAAAACTTTAGTACAGAAGTCCCAAACTAAGGGGTAGCTACCGTCAGCGTCTAAAATCCAACCTGCGGGTAGTCCCAAGTAAAAAAGTATTATAATTTTTTATAATATATATATATTATATACATATATATATACATACATACATACACACACACATATACATATAATTATATATATATATATATAGTATATATATATATATATATATATATATATATATATATATATATATATATATATATATATATATATATATAATAATAAAAGATTATCCATCCATCCATTTTCTACCGCTTATTCCCTTTTGGGGTCGCGGGGGGCGCTGGCGCCTATCTCAGCTACAATAAAATAAAATAAAAAATTCAGTCTAAGCCTGGGCCTCTGGAGAGGGGGTCCAAACTGCGGCCAAGGGAAAAATAACAAGTCATAGCCATAGTACACATCCCTCTTACATGTGTGTAAGAGGGAAACATCAGGCATCAAAGAACACAAAAGACATGAAAGACATCAAAGCAGCGGACCTGATACAACCAGCCACTTCTACATACAACTATGAATAAAAATAAAAAGAAACACATACACTGCTGGGGTGGAAATAGTATGGCCAGAGACAGGAGCAGACCCAACAAAGCAACCAAGAGAACCGACTCCACTCTCGATCGCCAACAAACTCTCGGCCAGTGTCCAGTCCGCATGGATGAGCGAGGATATGTCCAAGAAGACTGA
>NC_084615.1:21699612-21719612 GCF_033978795.1 Nerophis ophidion
ACACACACACACACAGATCTTGCACAGTGTCAATGCTTTTCTTCTCATTCAGCTAAATTTATTCTGTCTCTGTTTAAATCCTTGCTTCTTGTCTTGTTTAATAGATGGCATCAGAGTTTGAACCTGACATACATTAACCTGCAAACTGTGGTATGAGGGCTCCATCTAGTGGTACACCAAATAATCACTTAATCGAATATTCAAACCCAGTATTACTGTTGAAACTGTAATGTTACAGTAGCTACAACTTACTGGATTATAAGGCGCACTGCCAATGAATGGTCTATTTCCGATCTTGTTTCATATATAAGGCGCACCGGATTATAGGGCGCATTAGGAGTTATAATATATATATATATATTTTTTTTTTTCTAAATTATAAACACTTCCTTTTGGTCTACATAAAATGTAATGGTGTTTTTTAGGTCAACATGTTGCACTGATGATGTTTTACGGATCATCTTAAAGACACTTTCTAATAGTTGCTTCCGGATGCACCGTTTTGTGGGCGGTCTTATTTAAGCGTCTTTTTCCGTCATCTTTGTTGTAGCGGTGTAGCGTGCAAGGACGGGAGTAGAAGAAGTGTCAAAATATGTAGCTAACTCTTTTAATGACATTCAGATATACTTAAATCAGTAGCGGGAAATGTGTCCCATGATAAACCGTCCGACCTGAACTGTCTAATAACTAAAATTCCTTGGGTGAATAATATAAACTCACGATACCGGTATGTTTTAGCGCTTTCATGGCAAGTTTACTGACAGATATAAGAACTTTACATTACTTTATATTAGAAATGGCAACAGCGGAGGATGAATGTCTCATAACAAGAAGATAGAGAAAATAAAGAAGCTTATCCACTATGTCTTCACCATGGACTACAAAGGCGGACACGCACAAATTTTCAGGATTCATGCAGACCCAAAATACAGATCCGCAGGTACCAGAAGGTAAGAAAAATTGCTTTTGCATAATATCGCAAAACAAAGCGCCGGATAATGTCTTACTTTAAACACACACACCATAATAATACCTGTTTGTTAAATGTGCAGACAATCCATCAAGCGGTGCAGCTTCATAAATGTCACGACTTCGAATAAGGAGTGGACCCAGATGCAGAGAGGAAGTTCCAAAAAAAGCTTTTATTTTGAAATTACTTTTAACCTCCAGAGCAAAAAGTATTTCGCAATAAATAATTAACAAAAAAGTCAGCGGAAATAATTCCGGAAAAAGGTAAACCAAAAAGCACTCCAAAAAAATAGGAGGAAGGAACTAACAAAAGAACGAACTACAACAAAGTCGTACCTAATATAAAAATAACAAAGCGGTCCAACAGGAGGAAAAAACAAAGAGGCAAAATATATACATACACACATATATATATATATATATATATATATATATATATATATATATATATATATATATATATATATATATATATATGTATATATATATATATATATATATATATATATATATATATATATATATATATATATATATATACATACATTACATATATACATACATACATACATACATACATATATATATATATGTATATATATATACACACACATTAACACAAAATCACTCATTGAGAAAGAAAAGGAATTTAGAAAAACACAAAACTCACCAATTAGGTTGGACGAAGGCTATGATAACAAAGGGCGCTCAAAAGAGGAAAAAGTAAACTCAAAATTACAGCAAACGATTTCTCGATCCAAAGAAGAAAAACAGGAAAAAAGCAAGACAAGGATATTGAAATGAACATGGGCATGGCCGCTAGAAAGACAATTAAGCACGAGACGATCTGGCACAGGACAAGAGGAGGCATGAGCTTAAATAGGACATGATGGCGATGGGAAACAGGTGGAAACAATCAAAGGTCAGGGATGACGTCAGACTGGTGACACAAAAGAAAAGAACCCGTGATCTGGAACAAGAGGAGTTGTTTTTCAAAAAAAAATATGCAACACACAAGACTGAAAACAAACAAGACAAGACAATAAATAATCAAAGCTATACTAAAACATTTAGATATTTTTGAGCGTCGTGTGTAATGTTCTATATTTTCAATGGAATATATAGAGTGTTGTTTACTTGAGTCATATTGCCATCATATTGCAGTCTACACGTATATCTTATGTGTGACTGCCATCTACTGGTCACACTTATTACATACACCATGTACCCAATAAAATAACTTCGAGGTCGGTAAGCAATACCAGAATGATTCCATACATTAGGCACACCGGGTTATAAAGCGCACTGTCGAGTTTTGAGGGGAAAAAAATATTTTGAGTGTGCTTTATAGTCCGAAAAATATGGTAGTGATCATTTAAACCTACTTTTTGGTCATTATTGTGGTACTTGGAATGCCAAGTGTGTTCTGGGGTGGAACTTGGTGAAAAAAAACTAAGAACCACCTCTGCAGAGTCTTGTTTATTACGAAAAAGGATCAGAAACTGCTTTGTTTTGACTCCAAGTCCACATTCCAGAAAGTGAGACAAGATCATGACCTACCCGTAATTAATCTCATTTTCTTTTTGGTTGCTATTGTTGCGACACATGTAACACAATATTTTAAAAACGTTGCACTAAGCCGTGCCATCATGTTTTCCTCCTCGCGCTAATGGCCGACAGAATATACATTCAGCGGCGATCCATAACCATGATGACAACTGATCCTCTAATGGGCCGATAACATCCACACCGGCTGAAGTGCTCCCGTTTCAGGAACCGCACGTCGTGGATGTAATCACTGAAGACGAACCCAGTCACCATCTGCAGCTTCGCTTCACATGTGTCCAAAAGTCAAGAGTCTTTGAATACTCTTCTTTTTTTTTTCTTTTCTCCTTAATCTGGCCGTGAATCTAAACCAGCGCAAGAACGAAGGGGAACATTTAAGCTCCGTCTGTTTCACTCTGCCATGTTATCGTCATGAAAAGCAGGCGGTTGAGCCTCGTGCCGCTTGGAAGCACATGTGAGATGAGATAGGAGACGGATACAAGAAGATGTCACTGAGCGTCGAAGCAAAAAAAAAAAAAAATAGCATCCCGGGAATATGTCAGGAAATCAAAGCTGAAGAGCAGAACGTTCACATGCATAAACAACTACTGTGCTGTCTCTTAGACCCACGGATGAGCAGAGTAAAGCTGCAAATTGATATATTTTTTAACAAATATCTGTACAAAATAGTCAAAGTAAAATATATTGACAAAAGGCCTTACTCGGAGGCTCAAAGTTGACGATCAAGTCTGTAAATGTCATACTTGCCCACGTTCTAAGCCCCACAACATGCAATATTACCCCAAGGTATGCTCAATATATTCTTCTGACTCGTCTCCGCTACGGATTGATTGATTTTTTTTTTTCATAGATAGCACAGTACAGTACATATTCTGTACAATCGACCACTAAATGGCAACACCCCAATTAGTTTTTCAAATTAATCAATTCATGGTAACTTGGTAAATTGACATGGTGAATTCGTGGATGGTCTCCTGCCGGCCCCACTATGGACTGGACTCTCTATTATGTTAGATCCACTATGGACTGGAGTCTCACACTATTAACTAGATCCACTATGGACTGCACTCTCACACTATGAACTAGATCCACTATGGACTGGACTCTCACTATTATGCTGGATCCACTATGGACTGGACTCTCACACTATTAAGTAAATCCACTATGGACTGGACTCTCACTATTATGTTAGATCCACTATGGACTGGACTCTCACTATTATGTTGGATCCACTATGGACTGGACTCTCACACTATTAACTAGATCCACTATGGACTGAACGCTCACCCTATTAACTAGATCCACTATGGAATGGACTCACTATTATGTTAGATCCACTATGGACTGGATTCTCACACAATTAACTATATCCACTATGGACTGGACTTTAACACTATAAACTAGATCCACTATGGACTGGACTCTCACTATTATGCTGGAACCACTATGGACTGGACTCTCACACTATTAACTAGATCAACTATGGACTGGACTCTCACTTTTATGTTAGATCCACTATGGAATGGACTCTCACACTATTAACTAGATCCACTATGGACTGGACTCTCACCCTATTAACTAGATCCAATATGGAATGGACTCTCACTATTATGTTAGATCCACTATGGACTGGATTCTCACTATTATGCTGGAACCACTATGGACTGGACTCTCACACTATTAACTAGATCAACTATGGACTGGACTCTCACTTTTATGTTAGATCCACTATGGAATGGACTCTCACACTATTAACTAGATCCACTATGGACTGGACTCTCACCCTATTAACTAGATCCAATATGGAATGGACTCTCACTATTATGTTAGATCCACTATGGACTGGATTCTCACACTATTAACTAGATCCACTATGGACTGGACTTTTACACTATAAACTAGATCCACTATGGACTGGACTCTCACTATCATGCTGGATCCACTATGGACTGGACTCTCACACTATTAACTAGATCCACTATGGACTGGACTCTCACTTTTATGTTGGATCCACTGTGGATTGAACTTTCACACTATTATGCTGGATCCACAATGGACGAGACTCTCACTGTTATGTTAGATCCACTATGGACTGGACTCTCACTTTTATGTTAGATCCACTATGGAATGGACTCTCACTCTATTAACTAGATCCACTATGGAATGGACTCTCACTATTATGTTAGATCCACTATGGACTGGATTCTCACACTATTAACTAGATCCACTATGGACTGGACTTTTACACTATAAACTAGATCCACTATGGACTGGACTCTCACTATCATGCTGGATCCACTATGGACTGGACTCTCACACTATTAACTAGATTCACTATGGACTGGACTCTCACTTTTATGTTGGATCCACTATGGATTGAACTTTCACACCATTATGCTGGATCCACTATGGACGAGAATCTCACTATTATGTTAGATCCACAATGGACTGGACTCTCACACTATTAACTAGATCCGCTATGGAATGGACTCTCACTATTATGTTAGATCCACTATGGACTGGACTTTCACACTATTACGCTGGATCCACTATGGACTGGACTCTAACACTATTAACTAGATCCACTATGGACTGGACTCTCACTATTATGCTTGATCCACTATGGACGAGACTCTCAGTATTATGTTAGATCCACAATGGACTGGACTCTCACACAAATGACTAGATCCACTATGGAATGGACTCTCACTATTATGTTAGATCCACTATGGACTGGACTCTCACACTATGAACTAGATCCACTATGGACTGGACTCTCACTATTATGCTGGATCCACTATGGACTGGACTCTCACACTATTAAGTAGATGCACTATGGACTGGACTCTCACTATTATGTTAGATCCACTATGGACTGGACTCTCACACTATTAACTAGATCCACTATGGACTGAACTCTCACCCTATTAACTAGATCCACTATGGAATGGACTCTCACTATTATGTTAGATCCACTATGGACTGGACTCTCTATTATGTTAGATCCACTATGGACTGGAGTCTCACACTATTAACTAGATCCACTATGGACTGCACTCACACTATGAACTAGATCCACTATGGACTGGACTCTCACTAGTATGCTGGATCCACTATGGACTGGACTCTCACACTATTAAGTAGATCCACGATGGACTGGACTCTCACTATTATGTTAGATCCACTATGGACTGGACTCTCACACTATTAACTAGATTTACTATGGACTGGACGCTCACCCTATTAACTAGACCCACTATGGAATGGACTCACTATTATGTTAGATCCACTATGGACTGGATTCTCACACTATTAACTATATCCACTATGGACTTGACTTTTACACTATAAACTAGATCCACTATGGACTGGACTCTCATTATTATGCTGGATCCACTATGGACTGGACTCTCACACTATTAACTAGATCAACTATGGACTGGACTCTCACTTTTATGTTAGATCCACAATGGACGAGACTCTCACTATTATGTTAGATCCACTATGGACTGGACTCTCACTTTTATGTTAGATCCACTATGGAATGGACTCTCACACTATCAACTAGATCCACTATGGAATGGACTCTCACTATTATGTTAGATCCACTATGGACTGGATTCTCACACTATTAACTAGATCCACTATGGACTGGACTCTCACTTTTATGTTGGATCCACTGTGGATTGAACTTTCACACTATTATGCTGGATCCACAATGGACGAGACTCTCACTATTATGTTAGATCCACTATGGACTGGACTCTCACTTTTATGTTAGATCCACTATGGACTGGATTCTCACACTATTAACTAGATCCACTATGGACTGGACTTTTACACTATAAACTAGATCCACTATGGACTGGACTCTCACTATCATGCTGGATCCACTATGGACTGGACTCTCACACTATTAACTGGATTCACTATGGACTGGACTCTCACTTTTATGTTGGATCCACTATGGATTGAACTTTCACACCATTATGCTGGATCCACTATGGACGAGAATCTCACTATTATGTTAGATCCACAATGGACTGGACTCTCACACTATTAACTAGATCCGCTATGGAATGGACTCTCACTATTATGTTAGATCCACTATGGACTGGACTTTCACACTATTACGCTGGATCCACTATGGACTGGACTCTAACACTATTAACTAGATCCACTATGGACTGGACTCTCACTATTATGCTTGATCCACTATGGACGAGACTCTCAGTATTATGTTAGATCCACAATGGACTGGACTCTCACACTAATGACTAGATCCACTATGGAATGGACTCTCACAATTATGTTACATCCACTATGGACTGGACTCTCACACTATTAACTAGATCCACTATGGACTGGATTCTCAATATTATGCTGGATCCACTATGGACTTGACTCTCACACTATTAAGTAGATCCATGATGGACTGGACTCTCACTATTATGTTAGATCCACTATGGACTGGATTCTCACACTATTAACTAGATCCACTATGGACTGGACTCTCACCCTATTAACTAGATCCACTATGGAATGGACTCTCACTATTATGTTGGATCCACTATGGACTGGATTCTCGCACTATTAACTATATCCACTATGGACTGGACTTTTACACTATAAACTAGATCCACTATGGAATGGACTCTCACTATTATGTTAGATCCACTATGGACTGGATTTTCACACTATTAACTAAATCCACTATGGACTGGACTTTTACACTATAAACTAGATCCACTATGGACTGGACTCTCACTATCATGCTGGATTCACTACGGACTGGGCTCTCACTTTTATGTTGGATCCACTATGGATTGAACTTTCACACTATTATGCTGGATCCACTATGGACGAGACTCTCACTATTATGTTAGACCCGCAATGGACAGGACTTTCACACTATTATGCTGGATCCACTATGGACTGGACTCTAACACTATTAACTAGATCCACTATGGACTGGACTCTCACTATTATGCTTGATCCACTATGGACGAGACTCTCGCTATTATGTTAGATCCACAATGGACTGGACTTTCACACTATTAACTAGATCCGCTATGGAATGGACTCTCACTATTATTTTAGATCCACTATGGACTGGACTTTCACACTATTATGCTGGATCCACTATGGACTGGACTCTCACTATTATGTTAGATCCACTATGGACTGGAATTTCACAATATTATGCTGGATCCACTATGGACTGGACTCTCACTCTTATGCTTGATCCACTATGGACGAGACTCTCACTATTATGTTGGATCCACAATGGACTGGACTCTCACACTATTAACTAGATCCACTATGGAATGGACTCTCACTATTATGTTAGATCCACTATGGACTGAACTCTCACACTATTAACTAGATCCACTATGGACGGGGCTCTCACTATTATGCTTGATCCACTATGGACGAGAATCTCACTATTATGTTAGATCCACTATGGACAGGACTCTCACACTATTAACTCGATCCACTATGGACTGGAATCTCACACTATTAACTAGATCCACTATGGACTGGACTCTCACTATTATGCTTGATCCACTATGGACGAGACTCTCACTATTATGCTGGATCCACTATGGACTGGACTCTCACACTATTAACTAGATCCACTATGGATTGGACTCTCACACTATTAGCTAGATCCACTATGGACTGGACTCTCGCACGTAACTAGATCCACTATGGAATGGACTCTCACTATTATGTTAGATTCAATATGGACTGGACTCTCACACTATTAACTAGATCCACTATGGACTGGACTCTCGCACGTAACTAGATCCACTATGGAATGGACTCTCACTATTATGTTAGATTCAATATGGACTGGACTCTCACACTATTAACTAGATCCCCTATGGACTGGACTCTCACACTATTAACTACATCGACTATGGAATGGACTCTCACACTTTCAACTAGATCCACTATGGACTGGACTCTCACTATTATGTTAGATCCACTATTGACTGGACTCTCACTATTATGTTAGATCCACTATGGACTGGACTCTCACTATTATGTTAGATCCACTATGGACTGGACTCTCACTATTATGTTAGATCCACTAGGGACTGGACTCTCACTATTATGTTAATTCCACTATGGACTGTACTTTCACAATATTATGCTAGACCCACTCGACGTCCATTGCATCTGGTCTCCCCTAAAGGGGGGGGGGTGGGTCGCCCACATCTGTGGTGCTCTCCAAGGTTTCTCATAGTCCTTCACATTGACATCCCACTGGGTTGTGAGTTTTTTTCCTTGCCCTTATGTGGGATCTGAACAAATGATGTTGTTGTGGCTTGTGCAGCCCTTTGAGACACTTGTATTTTATGGCTGTATAAATAAACATTGATTGCTTGATTGATTGATTGAAACTCAGACCTACAGACTTGACTTTGTTTTGCTGCTGGCACAGTGAAGTAAAATACTTAAATACGGCAGCTTTGCTTGTATTAATTATCGTATTTTCCGGACTAAAGGGTGCACCAGATTAAAAGGCGCAGTGCCGATGAATGGTCTATTTTAGGTATTTTTTCCAAATATAGGGCGCACCGGATTATAGGTCGCATTAAATGAGTCATATTGCTTTTTTGTTTTTTTGTAAACTGAGAACACTTCCTTGTGGTCTACATAACATGTATTGGTGGCTCCTCGGTCAAAATGTTGCATAGATTATGCTTTGCTTTTATTAGTTACCATATTTTCCAGACCAGAAGGTACACTTGATAAAAGGGGGCATCGAAGGAGTCATATTATTATTAAAATCCTTCCATCCATCTTTTTCCACTTATCCGAGGTCGGGTCGCGGGGGCAGCAGCCTAAGCAGGGAAGCCCAGACTTCACTCTCCCCAGCCACTTCGTCAAGCTCTTCTTGGGGGATCCAGAGGCATTCCCAGGCCAGCCGGGAGACATAGTCTTCCCAACGTGTCCTGGGTCTTCCCCATGGCCTCCTACCGGTCGGACGTGCCCATAACACCTCCCTAGGGAGATGTTCGGGTGGCATCCTGAGCAGATGCCCGAACCACCTCATCTGGCTCTTCTCGATGTGGAGGAGCAGCGGCTTTACTTTGAGCTCCTCGGATGGCAGAGCTTCTCACCCTATCTTTAAGGGAGAGCCCCGCCAGCCGGCGGAGGAAACTAATTTTGGCCGCTTGTACCCGTGCTCTTGTCATTTCGGTCATAACCCAAAGCTCATGACCATAGATGAAATTGGGAACGAAGATTGACTAGTACATTGAGAGTTTTGCCTTCCGGCTCAGGTCCTTCTTCCCCACAACAGATCGATAAAGCGTCCGCATTACTGAAGACGTTGCACCGATCCGCCTGTTGATCTAACGATCCACTCGTTAACAAGACTCCGAGGTACTTTAATAATAATGGATTAGATTTATATCGCGCTTTTCTATTGTTAGATACTCAAAGTGCTCACAGAGAAGTGGGAACCCATCATTCATTCACAACTGGTGGTGGTAAGCTACATCTGTAGCCACAGCTGCCCTGGGGTGGACTGACGGAAGCGTTGCTGCCAGTTTGCGCCTACGGCCCCATACCGACCACCACCAACATTCATTCATCATTCATTCACCAGTGTGAGCGGCACCGGGGGCAAAGGTGCCCAAGGACACAACGGCAGCAAGTTTGGATATCGATAGGTGGGAAGCGAACCTGCAACCCTTAAGTTTCTGGCACGGCCGCTCTACCCACTACGCCATGACGCCTTTAACTCCTAAAGGCGTTTCAGATAATTTGGCAGTACATCCAACCAGCCTCACAACCGCAGACCCCGTGTAACCACACCAGCCCACAACCTGGTCTTAGACCAGCCACCCAGGAAACTGCTGCAACAATTGGTATGCATAACTAAATAAAATCTGCCCAAACTGTGAGAACCCGTCTCTGAGAAGGGGCCTCGACCCAATGATTCATGGTTTTCACTGCAGACAGCATGTGTGGCCGATGTCAACATTGCAAATAGGTGTGGCCCATGGCGGGAGTGAACTAATTTTAGCCGATTGTACCCGTGCTCTTGTCCTTTCGGTCATAACCCAAAGCTCATGACCATAGGTGAGAATGGGAACAAAGATCGAATAGTACATTTAGAGCTTTGCCTTCCGGGTCAGCTCCTTCATCCCCACAACAAATCGATAAAGTGTCTGCATTACTGAAGACGCTGCATCGTTCTGCCTGTCAATCTCACGATCCACTCGTGAACAAGACTCCGAGGTACTTTAATAATAATGGATTAGATTTATATCGCGCTTTTCTATTGTTAGATACTCAAAGTGCTCACAGAGAAGTGGGAACCCATCATTCATTCACACCTGGTGATGGTAAGCTACAGCTGTAGCCACAGCTGCCCTGGGGTAGACTGACGGAAGCGTGGCTGCCAGTTTGCGCCTACGGCCCCATTTCGACCACCACAAATCATTCATTCATCATTCATTCACCAGTGTGAGCGGCACCGGGGCAAAGGTGCCCAAGGTCACAACGGCAGCGATTTGGATATCAATAGGGTTGCGAACCTGCAACCCTCATGTTTCTGGCACGGCCGCTCTACCCACTACGCTATGCCGCCTTTAACTCCTAAAGGCGTTTCAGAGAATTTGGCAGTACATCCAACCGGCCTCACAACCCCAGACCCCATGTAACCACACCAGCCCAGGACCTCATCTGAGACCAGCCACCCGGGAAACTGCTGCAACAATTGGTATGCATAACTAAATAAAATCTGTCCAAACTGTGAGAACCCGTCTCTGAGAAGGGGTCTCGACCCAATGATTCATGGTTTTCACTGCACACAGCATGTGTGGCCGATATCAACATTGCAAATAGGAGTGGCCCATGGTGGGAGTGAACTAATTTTAGCCGCTTGTACCCGTGCTCTTGTCCTTTCAGTCATAACCCAAAGCTCATGACCATAGGTGAGAATGGGAACAAAGATCGAATAGTACATTTAGAGCTTTGCCTTCCGGGTCAGTTCCTTCATCCCCACAACAAATCGATAAAGTGTCCGCACTACTGAAGACGCTGCATCGTTCTGCCTGTCAATCTCACGATCCACTCGTGAGCAAGACTCCGAGGTACTTTAACTCCATAATGGCGTTTCAGAGGATTTGGCGGTACATCCAACCGTCCTCATAACCCCAGACCCTGTGAAACCACACCAGCCTAGGACCTGGTCTAAGACCAGCCACCCGGACAACTGCTGCAACAATTGGAATACATAACTAAATAAATCTGCCCAAACTCTGAGAACCCGTCTCTGAGAAGGGGTCTCGACCCAATGAATCCTGGTTTTCACTGTTCAGAGCAGATGCCAGACAGCGAGTGTGGCTGATGTCAACATTGCAAATAGAAGTTATGGTGTGGGCAGGCGTATGCAATCGACAACCAACGCAAAGTGCATTTTACCAAGATACAGCGTCGACAATGCACAGCCCCATGTTGCAAGGGTCTGTACACAATTCCCGGAAGCTGAAAAACATCCCGGTTCTTGCACGGCCAGCATACTCACCGGGCATTTCGCCCTTTTAGCAGTTTTGTGAATATTTGTGAATAATAGGTCTTTAAAAATAGGTAAAAGTTTTATATCTATGAGTTCAACTCCTAAAGAATGGGAGCAAAAATGACAGTGTTTATATTTTTGTTCAGCAATTTCTTTAATTGCTGGCGTATCTTATTATAATTTATGAGATATTGTATTGCATTGGCTTGGTGACTAAGCCTCTCTTTCCAAGAAATTAAAAAGAGTGTAATGACGAGACAAAGTGACATTGAAATATCCCTATTTCGTCCTTGTCTCGCTTGAATAAAAATGTAAACAATGTTTGTCCTTAAAGGGGCCAAATTCCTGACACAGCACTTTTTTTTCCCCAGCTTGCACGGTGGATGGATGGATTGGAGGAGGAGGAGGTAGATGTGCAGGCCAAATCTAATTGTTGTACTGTAAACGCATGAAAAAATATGAAAACAAGAGCACTTAGAGAGTGCAGAACACTGCCAAAGCCCTTGGGTAATCATTTAGTGCAACATTCAGAATTTACATTCATAAAGTAAAACAAAAAAAAATGGTGAGTTTATTTGTGAAGATAACAATATACAAATCCATTTCAACTTATATTCAATTGACAAGACTGCAAAGACAAGATATTTAATGTTGGAACTGAGAAACTTAATTTTCTTTTTGCAAATAATAATTTTATTGGCAGCAACACATTGCAAAAAAGTTGGCACAGGGGTATTTTTACCACTGTGTTACATGACCTTTCCTTTTAACAACACTTAGTAAACATTTGGGAATTAAGACCAATTTTTGTCATGCTTGACATAGTCTTGCTGAAATAAGCAGGGGCGTCCATGAAAAAGAACTCGCTTGGACGGCGACTGTGGAGAGACAGAACCGACAAACGGCGGTCTTACTCAGGATGGCGGCCAGGGGGCGGAGTGTGCGACGGAGCGGAGAGGCGGGGGCGCGCTTGGAGGGACGTTGCAGCAATCAGAGTCAGGTGCGTAAACCACACACCTGCTCTCAATCCCTGCGTCTTCTCGTGCAATTTGAAAGGGGAGAATGAGGAGTGTTGCACCAATCAGAGTCAGGTGCGTAAACCACACACATGCTCTCAATCCCTGCATCTTCTCGTGCAGTTTAAAAAGGGAGAATGAGGAGCGTTGCAGCAATCAGAGTCAGGTGCGTAAACCACACACCTGCTCTAATTCCCTGCATCTTCTCGTGCAGTTTAAAAGGGGAGAATGAGGAGCGAGTGTGGCAGAAGATGGAGGAGAAACTGCAACAACAAAAGACGATGAAAGCGACCAGAAGAAGGATGAGCCCGAGAGGCACGTCACCGGCCACCGAAAGGCGCGCCGAGACGAGCAGGAAAAGAGGTTCCGCTAGAAATTGGCGCGACCGACTGGGACCAAAGCATGTTACAATGCGTCTTGTATCGATGGTCCCTGCAACCCACACGATGACATCCCGAGATCTGTCACAGCGACATATGTTGTTCCAAAACCTGTATGTACCATTCAGCATTAATTGTGACTTCACAGATGTGTAAATTACCCATGCATTGGGCACTACTACACCCGCATACCATCACAGATTATGGCTTTTGAACGTTGCGCCTAACACAGTCCGGATGTTGTTGTTTTTTCCTCTTTGGTCCAGAAAATACGGCGTCCACAGTTTCTGAAAACAATTTAAAATGTGGACTCTTCAGACCACTACTTTTCAGCTTTGCATCAGTCCGGCGGCGTTTCTGGGTGTTGTTGATAAACGGCTTTGGCTTTGCATAGTATCAATCAATCAATCAATGTTTACTTATACAGCCCTAAATCACTAGTGTCTCAAAGGGCTGCACAAACCACAACACGAACCACTACGACATCCTCGGTAGGCCCACATAAGGGCAAGGAAAACTCACACCCAGTGGGACGTCGGTGACAATGATGACTATGAGAACCTTGGAGAGGAGGAAAGCAATGGATGTCGAGCGGGTCTAACATGATACTGTGAAAGTTCAATCCAGAATGGATCCAACACAGCCGCGAGAGTCCAGTTTAAAGCGGATCCAACACAGCAGCGAGAGTCCCGTTCAGATGTAGGGACCAACTGTAGTTACTGACAGTGGTTTTCTGAAGGGTTCCTTAACTCATGTGGTGATATCCTTTACACACTGATGTCCCTTTTTGATGCAATACCGCCTGAGGGATTGGAAGTGACGGGCATTCAATGATTTCTCCAGATTCTCTGAACCTTTTGATGATATAACGGACCGTGGATGGTGAAATCCTTACATTCCTCGCAATAGCTGGTTGAGAATTGTTGTTCTTAAACTGTCGGATAATTTTCTCACGCATTTGTTCACAAAGGGGTGACCTTTGCCCCGTCCTTGGTTGTGAACGACTGAGCATTTCACAGAAGCTGCTTTTATACCCAATCACGGCACCCACCTGTTCCCAATTAGCCTGTACACCTGTGGGATGTTCCAAATAAGTGTTTGATGAGCATTCCTCACATGAAATATCTTGTCTTTGCAGTCTTTTCAGTTGAATATACAAAGCCCGTTTCCATATGAGTTGGGAAATTGTGTTAAATGTAAATATAAACAGAATACAATGATTTGCAAATCATTGTCAACCCATATTCTGTTGAATATGCTACAAAGACAACATATTTGATGTTCAAACTGATAAAAAAAATATTTTGTTTGCAAATAATCATTAACTTTGGAACTTGATGCCAGCAACACGTGACAAAAAAGTTGGGAAACGTGGCAATACATTCTGATAAAGTTGAGGAATGCTCATCAAACACTTATTTGAACATCCCAAAGGTGTGCATGCTAATTGGGAACAGGTGGGTGCCATGACTGGGTATTAAAACAGCTCCCCAAAATATGCTCAGTATTTCACAAGAGAGGATGGGGCGAGGTACACCCTTTTGTCCACAACTGCTTGAGCAAATAGTCAAACAGTTTAAGAACAACGTTTCTCAAAGTGCAATTGCAAGAAATCAAGGGATTTCAACATCTACGGTCCATAATATCATCAAAAAGGTTCAGAGAATCCGGAAAAATCCCTCCACGTAAGCGGCATGGCCGGAAACCAACATTGAATGACCGTGACCTTTGATCCCTCAGACGTCACTTTATCAAAAACCGACATCAATCTCAAAAGGATATCACCACATGGGCTCAGGAACACTTCAGAAAACCACTGTCACTAAATACAGTTGGTCGCTACAGCTTTATGTGCAAGTTAAAGCTCTACTATGCAAAGTGAAAGCCATTTATCAACAACATCCAGAAACGCCGCCGGCTTCCCTGGGCCCCGAGATCATCTAAGATGGACTGATGCAAAGTGGAAAATGGTTCTGTGGTCTTACTAGTCTACATTTCACATTGTTTTTTTGACATCGTGTCATCCGGACCATCCTGTTTATATTTACATATAACAGAATTTCCCAACTCATATGGAAACGGGGTTTGTAGATTGCAATAGATTTGCAAAGAATTGTATTCTGTTTTTAGTTACCATTTACACGTGACAACTTCACTGGTTTTGGGTTTTGTTTTGTTTTATCCACCTGTGACACGTTTGGGTTGGTGGTGTTAATCCTCACTCTAAATCAGTGTTTTTCAACGTTTTCTGAGCCGAGGCACACTTTTTCATTGAAAAAATTCTGAGGCACGCCACCAGCAGAAAACATTAAAAAAATTAAACGCAACAGCCGATATTGACAGTAAACAGTCGTTCTCGCAATTGTTTGATGTGAATTCAAACCATAACCGACCATGCAACACTATAGCTCGTCTCAAAGTAGGTGTATTGTCACATTATTTTGAGTTTTTTGGGGTTTTTGTTTGTGTAGTGTTTGAGTTTTTGTCTTGCTTTCCTATTTTGTTGTTGATTGTCATGTCATTTACGGACGTACTTTGTGGACGCCATCTGCACCACACGATGTAAGTCTTGTGTGTCGTCCAGCATTCTGTTTTTGTTTACTTTACAGCCAGTTCAGTTTTAGTTTTGCATAAGCTTCCCTAAGCTTCAATGCCTTTATTTAGTGGCACTGGCCTTTAGTTTACCCTTTGGTTGAAGCATTAGACACCTTTTTACCTGCAAACCATTGTCGTCCTTCCCGACGTCTACAAAGGAATTAGCTCCCTGCTGCCACCCACTGATATGGAAGAGTATTACACGGTTATTCTGCCGAGCTCTAGACAGTACAGACACTCAATGTCGTCACATATACGTATTATATTTTCTGGTTTGCAAAAACTATTTTTAACTCAATTAGGTGAGAGTAGGGATGTCCCGATCCAGGTTTTTGCACTTCCGATCCAATACGATATTGTTTTTGCACTTCCGATCCGATACTGCCCTATCTGAGCATGTATTAAAGTTGAAAGTTATTTAGCCTACTTAGGGTTAGGGTTTCATGCTGAAAATGATTTTAGTACTCTTGATAACAACTAGCCAACTGAATTAGGTGAGTTTGAATAATACAAAATAGTTGGTATTCAAGGATAAACACAAAATATCAAAAATTATACATGACAAACAGAAATGACATCATTAAACAGTAAAAAAGTGAACAGTATAAAGTGCAAATAATGCTGTAAACAATATTTAAAAAAGCAAAACACACAAACAACCTGAGTGGGATAAAATGTCTATAACTCAGCATCAATACCTGCTCTTGAACAAATGTAAACTTAAAAAAATATATATAAATAAAAAATCTACACACTCCCTTCAATTGTTTGCCCCTGTCAGGGGGGGCAAACAATTGAAGTCCAAGCATAATGGGGAAATTCTTTCTATCAAAGACGAGCACTTCAAGATGCTCAGGTGTCAGCCTGCTCCTATGTTCATCAATGAGTGCTAAAAAGCCTCTCACTCTCAAGAGTCATTAAAATGTCTTACAACTTTGCCACCACGCTTGACTTTATTGTGCCACGTTTTTGCACTCCGCCTCTTCATCTTTTTCGTTTTGTAGGATAAAATAATCCCACACAGCTGACATTTTTACTGTAACTTTTAATTCACACGGCCGTCTGAACAGTTAGAACGCAGACCTGTGGATGTTTTGAAGGTGTTCTGGAAAATGCGGAACAGAGTTTAGGGAGCAGCAGAAGAGTGGAATGTATTATTCAAATCGGACCAGAGTTTTTTTAAAAACTGGATGCGGATCGGCATTTTCCCATGCCTTGCCGATACGCATTTTTGGGCAAATATCGGCGGCCAATCCGATCCAAATATCGGATCGGGACAACCCTAGGTGAGATTAGATAATCTCCCACGGCACACCAGACCGTATTTCACGGCACACTAATTATCAAGATATCTCGCAGGAAGTTCTTGGCATACCTTTCAGATTTTTCACCAAAATTTGCTCAAGCAAAACATACATGAAGAGAACTCACCTTTCATCCTTTTATGCTCATTCAGAGCCTTCATTTTGAGGTGAATTGAGTAGCGTGGTGTTGCGCCAATACGCCAGTCCTGGGGTATTGCAGCAAACAACAATCTATCATGGGACTGCAGAGCACCTGCTGGGACCCAGATGTGCTTTGGCACTTTTTTTTAAAGCAATGGCTGGCGGAGTTCTCCCTAAGGGACTCAGCCCACAGCTGTGAAGGTGGCTACAGTGCATCAGCCTGATATACACTCCCGAGCCCCTTCCCGCTGCTTTATATACATATGTGCGGAAGCCTGAAAGAGCGGTATGAGCCGGGAGCGTATCAACACATCACGCACGTAGCAGGGAGGAAATGTAATGTCCGAGACCGCTGATAGAGTCTCCGTTGGGCGACAGAGTGCAGGAATGAGGTGGCTCATCTCGATGAACTACATGAGTGCCGGGGTTGGAGACCAACATGCACATTACGTGTCCTTGTTACGAGTGGAAAAAAAAAAACAACGGGCAGCAAAGTTGCAATAAAACAACTTCCTATTATTATTTAATTTAAATGATGCTAGACCCAGGGGTCAGCAACCCAAAATGTTGAAAGAGCCACATTGGACCAAAAAATACAAAAAAACTAATCTGTCTGGAGCTGCAAATAATGAAAAAACACATATAAAAGTTTTATAATGATGTGAGCGTCTATTAGCTATAGTAGCCTACTATCAAAATGACCTTAAAAGTCTTATATAAGTGTTAAGATGAAGGCAACACATGATATAAGTGTCTATATTAGCTACAGTAGCCCATTATCAAATTGACCTTAAGTTTAAGTGTTATAATGAAGACAACACATGATATAAGTATCTATATTAGCCTACTATCAAAATGACTCTAAAAGTCAAATTTAAGTGTTTTAATGAAAACAACACATAATGTAAGTTTCTATATTAGCCTTCTATTAAAATAACCTTTAAGTCGTATACAACTGTTATAATGAAGAAAACATGATGAAAGTCTCCATATTAGCTATAGTAGCCTACTATCAAAATGACTTTAAAAGTCTTATAAGTGTTATGATGTAGGCAACAGATGTGTTTATATTAGCTATCGTAGCGTACTATCAAAATAACTTCAAAAGTGGAATGTAAGTGTTATACTGAAGGGAACACATGAAGTTAAGTGTCTATATTATCCTTAATAGCCTACTATCAAAATGACTTAAAAAGTCTTATATAAGTGTTATACTGAAGGCAACACATGATGTAAGTGTCTGTAATATCCTTAGTAGCCTACTATCAAAATTACTTTCAAAGTCTCATTAAAGTGTTATAATGAAGGCAACACCTGATGTAAGCGTCTATATTAGCTATATTAGCCTACTATCAAAATGAATTTAAAAGTGTATTAGAAATATAATGACGGCAGCACAAAATGTAAGTATCTATATTAACTATTGTAGCCTACTATCAAAATTACTTTAAAAGTCTCATATAAGTGTTATAATGAAAACACCACATGATATAAGTATCTTTACTAGCCTACTATCACTTATACATATATACATACAGACATATATACACATATGTACATATACATACATACATACATACATACATACATACATACATACATACATGTAAATATACATATGTACATATACATACATTCATACATGTACATATGTACATATACATACATGCATTTGTACATATACATACATACATACATACATACATACATATGTAAAAATACATACACATTTACATAAATATGTACATATACATACATACGTACATATGTACATATACATACATACATACCTATGTACATACATACATACATACATATGTACATACGTACATACATACATATATACATACATACATACATACATGTGTACATACATACATACATATGTACATACATACATATGTACGTACATACATATGTACGTACATACATACATATGTACATACATACATATGTACATACATACATATGTACGTACATACATACAAATGTACATACATACATACATACATACATACATATGTACATACACATACACACATTTGTACATAAATACATATGTACATACATACATACATACATACATATGTACATACACATACATACATTTGTACATAAATACATATGTACATACATACATACATATGTACATACATACATACATACATATGTACATACACATACATACATACATATGTACATACACATACATACATACGTACATACACATACATACATACATACATACACATACATACGTACGTACATACACATACATACATATGTACATACATACATACATACATACATACGTTCATACATACATACATACATACATATATACATACATACGTACATACATATGTACATATACATACATGCATACATACATATACATACTTACATGCATACATACATACATACATACATACATACATACATACCTATGTACATATACATACATACATACATACATACATGCATATGT
>NC_084615.1:21724612-21732112 GCF_033978795.1 Nerophis ophidion
AAACAGTTTAGAAACAACATTTCTCAACCAGCTATTGCAAAGAATTTTGGTATTTCACCATCTATGGTCTGTAATATCATCAAAATGTTCGGAGAATCTGGAAAAATTAATACTTGAAATAGATAATTATGCAAAAAATATATCACCACACATTCAAACCATTTTTTAAATATAAATAAATAATGATTTCAATGCAAGTTATCCATCAAAGTGTGTAATGTAAAAGTAGCAATTGATTGCATGGTAAAATTGTGAAATTGACTAGTTTTTCAGCATTTTTCTCTGAATTGTACAAAAATTGTACTTTTTTTTACTGTAATAAACTTTGGTGTCACTTTGGCATTTACAGTAATACACCAAAAAATCTACAGTTTATTTGTGGTAAAAAAAAAAAAAAAAAACTGGCAGCTTATGTGCGAAAATTTTACTGTAAAAATTTTATTTTTTTTATTTACAGTAAAATGTAAAATGGTACTGTACAATTGCATTTGTTCTATTCACAGGTAAAAAAAATAAAATTTTTTAAGTAACATTCTGGCAAGTGAACTGCCTTTTTTTTAACCATAAAAACAGCTGTACTGTTTACATTTACAGTAATACAGTAAAATACAGTACATTACAGTAATATACTTAACCATTTGAGATGAAAATATTGCAACTTACTTCATTTATTTTTTACATTTCATTTTTTTTTTTAAATCCACGATTAAAATGCATTAAAAAAAATTGTGTAATAATAGTGTGGGGGGAGGTGCACTCAGAGTTGCTTCCAGGAGGAAAAGTCACCGCCGCTGTCCATGGCACTGAAGATGAGCGAGATACAGCTGGCAGGTGATTAGATTTTACAGGCCGTCTGTATCTAATCTATAACACCTATGATACAGGTGTCAAACTCAAGGCTAGGGTGGCCAAATGTAGCCCGCCACTTCATTTTATTTGGCCCTAAAAGGCCGGGAAATAATATCAATAAAGTACTATATCTTTTCTTACAAAACATATTCTTTTGTCTATTTTGGGAGAAAATAAATCTATGTACTCCATGTTATCACACATTATGTTAACTCAAATATTGTCTAATTAGGCAAATAATAAATCACACATTCAAACCATTGTTTTTAAATAAAAAAAACCACCAATGATTTTAAAGCAAGTTATCCATCACATTGTGCAATGTAAATGTAGCAATAGATTCCATGGTAAAATTATGAAATTGACTGTGGTTTTTACAGCATTTTTCTCTGAATTAAAAAAACTGTACTTTTTTTTTTACTGTAATAAACGGTGGTGTCGTTTTGGCATTTACAGTAATACACTGAAAAATCTCCAGTTGATTTGTGTAAAAAAATAAAATAAAAACAAACTGGCAGCTCAGGTGCAAACATTTGACCATAAAACTGCATGTTTTTATTTACAGTAAAAAACAAATGTACATTTAACAGCATTTTTCTCTGAATGAAAACATGTTTTGGGAGAAACTAAATCTATGTACTCTATATAATCGCATATTATGGTAAATCAAATATTGTCTAATTATGCAAAAAAATATAATAGCACACATTCAAACCATTCTTTTAAATATAAATAAATACTATTAATGATTTCAATGCAAGTTATCCATCAAATTGTGCAATATAAAACAATAGATGTCATGGTAAAATTGTGAAATTGACGGTTTTTACAGCATTTTTATCAAAATGAAAACTGTACTTTTTTTATTGTAATAAACTGTAGTTTTGACATTTACAGTAATACATCGAAAAATATAGAGTTGATTTGCATAGACAATTAAAAATACAAACAAACTGCCAGCTCAGGTGCAAACATGTTCCTGTAAAATTGCATTACAGTAAAAAAACGTACATTTTTCAGCGATTTCTATCTAAATAAAAAAAAAATGTTTTACTGTAATAAACTGGTGTCATTTTGGCATTTACAGTAATGCACCGAATAATCTAGTTGATTTGCAATTTTTTTTTAAAAGGCAGCTCAGGTGCAAACGTTTTACTGTAAAACTCCATTTGTTTTATTATTTACTGTAATAAAAACAGATGTAAATTTTACAGTAAAACTTAAAATGTTACTGTAAATTTGCATGTCTTATTTACAGTAAAAAAGTACATTTTACAGTAAAATTATGGCAACTGCCTTTTATAACCATAAAAACAGCTGTACTGTTTACATCTACAGTGATATACTCTACATTTAGATTTGAAAATATTGCAACTCACCATATTTTTTTTTTTACATTTCAGTTTTTTAAAAATGTACTAATAAAATGCATTAAGAAAAAAATGTGTAATAATAGTGTAGGGCATGGGTATCAAACTCTGGCCCGTGGGCCAAATTTGGCCCGCCGTGTATTTTCATCTGGCCCTTGAGGCAATATCAAAATAACATTAGAGCTGGCCCGCCGGTATTATATAGCGGCGGTGTCGCTGTAACACCGCATTCATCGCTAATACTCATACTTGTTAACCGCCCCCCCGATTTTCCAAAGGAGACTCTCACATTTCAGTGCCCCTCACGAAAATCACAAGGGGTAACCATTCTCCTAAATTTCTCCCGATTCCCACCTGGACAACAATATTGGGTGCGTGCCTTAAAGGCACTGCCTCAAGCGTCCTCTAAAACCTTTCGTCACGTCCGCTTTTCCTACGTAGAAACAGCGTGCCGGCCTAGTCACATGAAATATGTGGCTTTTACACACACACACACGCTAATGCAATGCAAGCTTGGTCAACAGCCATACAGGTCACACTGAGGGTGGCCGTATAAACAACTTTAAGACTGTTACAAATATGCCCCACAATGTGAACCAACACTAAACGACGATGACAAGCAAATTTCGGGAGAACATCTGCACTGTAACACAACATAAACACAACAGAACAAATACACAGAACCCCTTGCAGCACTAACTCTTACTGGACGCTACAATATAAAAATGTATTATTAGCCTGTGGGAAAAGTTTATTTTGATATTTACCTGAGAAGGCTGCAAATAGAAAAGAGGCATTCAATTTAAATTTAAATTTGATTTAATATGCCATTGCTATTTTCAAATTTTTAGTATTATTTGAAACTCGATTTTGCATGTCACTATAAAGTTATATAAGTCTCGCTTGTTCAATATTCAATGCAAAACTTGTTTGGGTCCCTATTAAAAGGATAATTTGTTCAACCTTGGCCCGCGGCTTTGTTCAGTTTAAAATTTTGGCCCACTCTGTATTTGAGTTTGACACCCCTGCTGTAGGGGGAAGTGTAGTCAGCGCTGCTTGCAAGAAGAAAAGTCACCGCCGCTGTCCGGGGTACTGAAGACGAGCACATTGTGAGTGTTGAGAAAATAATAGAATTGATAAATGACAATATGTTACTGCATAAATCAGCAGACTAAAATAGGATGATAATAATATAAATGATGTCTTGTATGTTTACTATTTTATTTAAGGACACAACTGCAATAATAAACACACTTAATGTACTGTAAAAAAAAAAATGTTTTAAATAAAGCCATTTTTCGTGGTCCACTTTATTTAGAAAAGTATTGAAATACATTTTGGTATCGGGACAACCGTAGTCACCGACAAAGACCCATCAGAGAGGAATCTCATCTCTCCCTGTAGCTCCAAACATACTACATTTTTTTCCACTTCCTAGGACTATGGAGGCTACATAAACTGTCACGTAAAAGGCAAATGGCCTCAAACCCCCGAAACGCCAACCAAGTTCTGTCATTTGTCGAGTTTGTTGCCAGCAGCGACCCAGCGGCTCAGCTTGTGTAAAAGAGACATTTGCCCAGAGGCCCTTTTCTGTTTTTTTTTTGTTTTCTTTCCCCCTTTTTTTCCTCCTGTTTTGATAGTCTCTTGAATGTTATGTACTAGATTCAACCACGACTTTCACAACTTCTATTGTGTCGAATTCTGAAGGAGTCTACTTTCGTTTGGAAACCAGGGCAACATGACCGAGGGAGGAAAAAAAAAAAGAGAGCAGCTTTTAACATGGAGGACTGGAGTTGGAGTTATTCCATTGTGTGTCTAAACAAATAAATTAATAAACAGCGCGGAGAATAACACCTACTTTAAAAAATACATGATATTACTCAATGGTGGGGCGGCATGGCATAGTGGGTAGAGCGGCCGTGCCAGAAACCTGAGGGTTGCAGGTTCGCTTCCCACCTATGGACATCAAAGTCGCTGCCGTTGTGTCCTTGGGCAGGACACTTCACCCTTTGCCCCCGGTGCCGCTCACACCGGTGAATGAATGATGAATGAATGATTGGTGGTGGTCGGAGGGGCCGTAGGCGCAAACTGGCAGCCACGCTTCCGTCAGTCTACCCCAGGGTAGCTGTGGCTACAGATGTAGCTTACCACCAACAGGTGTGAATGAATGATGGGTTCCCACTTCTCTGTGAGCGCTTTGAGTATCTAACAATAGAAAAGCGCGATATAAATCTAATCCATTATTATTATTATTATTATGGTTGACTCACAACAAAACACATTCTGTAAACACGTTCGGTTTAGGCAGATACAGCACAAACTAGGGTTGTCGATACCAAGATTTCTGTGTCGGTACCAAAATGTATTTTCGATACTTTTCTAAATAAAAAAGGAGACCACAAAAAAATCTTAGTGTTTATTTAATCGAACAATTGAGTCCTAAAATAAAATAAGTGTACATACTAGACGACGTGTATTTTAATAGTTAGTAAACAAAAAAAAGGCTCCTAATTGTCATTTATCATTCTATTATTTTGTCAACATTATAAAAGGACAAGCTGTAAAAAATAATAAATCTACTTGTTTATTTACTGTTATTTTCTGGTTATGTTCTATCTACACTTCTGTTCAAATCCATCCATTATTCTTCTGCTTAATCGACATCAGGTCACGGGGGCAGCAGCCTAAGCAGGGAAGCCCAGACTTCTCTAACCCCACCCACTTGGTCCAGCTCCTCCCGGGGGATCCGGGTCCTGCGTCTTCCCCGTGGCCGGGTGGCATCCTGACCAGATGCCCGAACCATCTCATCTGGCTCCTCTCGATGTGAAGGAGCAGCGGCTTTACTTTGAGCTCCTCAACCTCGTTCTAAGGGAGAGCCCCGCCCCCCGACAGAGGAATCGAATTTCAGCCGCTTGTACCCGTGATCTTGTTCTTTTGGTCATAATCCAAAGCTCATGACTATAAGTTAGGATGGGAACGTAGATGAACCGGTTCAGCTCCTTCTTAACCACAATGGTTCGATACAACGTCCGCCTGTCGACCTCACGATCCACTCTTCCCTCACTCGTGAACAAGACTCCGAGGTACTTTAACTCCTCCACTTGGGGCAGGGTCTCCTCCCCAACCCGGAAATGGCACTCCACCCTTTTCCGGGCGAGAACCATGGACTCGGAGGTGTCGATTACCATCCCAGTCGCTTCACACTCGGCTTGGACCCGATCCAGTGAGAGCTGAAGATCCTGGCCAGATGAAACCATCAGGACCACATCTGCAAAAACAGAGACCTAATACTGCAGCCACCAGACCGGATCCCCTCAACAATCTAATATCACTTATTCTTCTGTTTGATACTTCACCTTAGTTTTGGAGGAAAGAACTAATTCAGGTAACGATCCAATACCAAGGTGTTACAAGATCAAACATTGGTCAATTTAAGTTCTGGTGTGTCGAGGGATTAAATAGAAAGACAAAAATAATGTAATCATGATACCAAATACATGATTGTACTTGGTATCATTACAGTGGATGTCAGGTATAGACCCCACCCAAGGTTTTTGTTTACATTGGTGTGCTATGGTGTATCGTAAAACATGTTTAGCTATTCCTCGACCTGCAAGGTTGATACTTTACTTTATTTGTTGCCGTGGAGGCGAGGATTAGTGATTTAGAAGAAGCTAAAACAAACTGCGGATGGATTTTAGCCACTAACTCGCCAAGCCATGTCTTGAAGCACCTCTTCCAGATGGAGTTTAAGTGTTAACTTCACCTTTATTGTTAGTTTTTAAGCCAAAATGGGTCTGTTCTCCCTTTTCTGGGGGGGGGGGGGGACTCTGTTTCCATGCACTAAATTTGTCTGATTCATCAAATAGTTTGGCTAAAAAGGAGCATCCTTCGACCCATGGAAACACCTTAATCTGATTTGATTTATTGAAACTTATTTGTTGATTGCACAGTATGTATTCCATACAATTGACCACTAAATGGTAACATGCCTGTAAAAAAAAAAAAAAAAAAAAAAAAAAAAAAAATTATATATATATATATATATATATATATATATATATATATATATATATATATATATATATATATATATATATATATATATATATCAATCAATGTTTATTTATATAGCCCTCGATCATAAGTGCTTCAAAGGGGTGCACAAACCACGACATCCTCGGTAGGGTCCACATAAGGGAAAGGAAAAACTCACCCCAGTGGAACGTCGACAATGATGACTATGTGAAACCATGGAGAGTACCGCATATGTGGGCAACCCCCCCTCCCCAGGGGACCGAAAGAAATGGATGTCGAGCGGGTCTAACATGATATTGTGAAAGTCCAATCGGTAGTAAATCTAACGTAACCGTGAGAATCAAGTCCAAAGTGGATTCTAGAGTCTCATCCAAAGTGGAGCCAGCAGGAAACCATCCCAAGCGTAGGCCGATACACAGGCGAGTGGTCCATCCTGGGCCCCGACGCCGGACGAGCGGTCCATCCTGGGTCCCGACGCCGGACGAGCGGTCCATCCTGGGTCCCGACGCCGGACGAGCGGTCCATCCTGGGTCCCGACGCCGGACGAGCGGTCCATCCTGGGTCCCGACGCCGGACGAGCGGTCCACCCTGGGTCCCGACGCCGGACGAGCGGTCCACCCTGGGTCCCGACGCCGGACGAGCGGTCCACCCTGGGTCCCGACGCCGGACGAGCGGTCCACCCTGGGTCCCGACGCCGGACGAGCGGTCCACCCTGGGTCCCGACGCCGGACGAGCGGTCCACCCTGGGTCCCGACGCCGGACGAGCGGTCCATCCTGGGTCCCGACGCCGGACGAGCGGTCCACCCTGGGTCCCGACGCCGGACGAGCGGTCCACCCTGGGTCCCGACGCCGGACGAGCGGTCCACCCTGGGTCCCGACGCCGGACGAGCGGTCCACCCTGGGTCCCGACGCCGGACGAGCGGTCCACCCTGGGTCCCGACTCCGGACGAGCGGTCCACCCTGGGTCCCGACTCCGGACGAGCGGTCCATCCTGGGTCCCGACTCCGGACGAGCGGTCCATCCTGGGTCCCGACTCCGGACAGCCAGTACTTCATCCATGGCCAGCCGGACCGGACCCCCTCCACAAGGGAGAGTGGGACATAGGAGAAAAAGAAAAGAAACGGCAGATCAACTGGTCTAAAAAGGGGGTCTATTTAAAGGCTAGAGTATACAAATGAGTTTTAAGGTGAGACTTAAATGCTTCTACTGGAGGTAGCATCTCGAACTGTTACCGGGAGGGCAT
>NC_084615.1:21737112-21748739 GCF_033978795.1 Nerophis ophidion
CAGCTCAAAGACTTCTATGGAATTACAACGAAATGAACCCAGATTTCCCTCGCCCGGACGTGGGTCACCGGGGCCCCGCTCTGGAGCCAGGCCCGGAGTTGGGGCACGATGGCGAGCGCCTGGTGGTCGGGCCTGTTCCCATGGGGCCCGGCCGGGCACAGCCCGAAGAGGCAACGTGGGTCATCCCTCAAATGGGCTCACCACTCATAGGAGGGGCCATAGAGGTCGGGTGCATTGTGAGCTGGGCGGCAGCCGAAGGCAGGGCACTTGGCGGTCCGATCCTCGGCTACAGAAGCTAGCTCTTGGGACGTGGAACGTCACCTCACTGGGGGGGAAGGAGCCTGAGCTAGTGCGCGAGGTAGAGAAGTTCCGGCTGGATATAGTCGGACTCACCTCGACGCACAGCAAGGGCTCTGGAACCAGTTCTCTCGAGAGGGACTGGACCCTCTTCCACTCTGGCGTTGCCGGCAGTGAGAGGCGACGGGCTGGGGTGGCAATTCTGGTTGCCCCCCGGCTCAAAGCCTGTACGTTTGAGTTCAACCCAGTGGACGAGAGGGTAGCTTCCCTTCGCCTTCGGGTGGGGGGACGGGTCCTGACTGTTGTTTGTGCTTACGCACCAAACAGCAGTTCAGAATACCCACCCTTTTTGGGTACACTCGAGGGAGTACTGGAAAGTGCTCCTCCGGGTGATTCCCTTGTCCTACTGGGAGACTTCAACGCTCATGTTGGCAACGACAGTGAAACCTGGAGAGGCGTGATTGGGAAGAATGGTCGCCCGGATCTAAACCCGAGTGGTGTTTTGTTATTGGACTTTTGTGCTCGTCACAGTTTGTCGATAACAAACACCATGTTCAAACATAAGGGTGTCCATATGTGCACTTGGCACCAGGACACCCTAGGCCGCAGTTCCATGATCGACTTTGTAGTTGTGTCATCGGATTTGCGGCCTTATGTTTTGGACACTCGGGTGAAGAGAGGGGCGGAGCTTTCTACCGATCACCACCTGGTGGTGAGTTGGCTGCGATGGTGGGGGAGGATGCCGGACCGACCTGGCAGGCCCAAACGCATTGTGAGGGTCTGCTGGGAACGTCTGGTAGAGTCTCCTGTCAGAGAGAGTTTCAATTCACACCTCCGGGAGAACTTTGAACATGTCACGAGGGAGGTGCGGGACATTGAGTCCGAGTGGACCATGTTCCGAACCTCTATTGTCGAGGCGGCTGATTGGAGCTGTGGCCGCAAGGTTGTTGGTGCCTGTCGTGGCGGTAATCCCAGAACCCGTTGGTGGACACCAGCAGTGAGGGATGCCGTCAAGCTGAAGAAGGAGTCCTATCGGGTTCTTTTGGCTCATAGGACTCCGGAGGCAGTGGACGGGTACCGACGGGCCAAGCGGTGTGCAGCTTTAGCGGTCGCGGAGGCAAAAACTCGGACATGGGAAGAGTTCGGGGAAGCCATGGAAAACGACTTCCGGACGGCTTCGAAGCGATTCTGGACCACCATACGGCGCCTCAGGAAGGGGAAGCAGTGCACTATCAACACCGTGTATGGTGCGGATGGTGTTCTGCTGACTTCGACTGCGGATGTTGTGGATCGGTGGAGGGAATACTTCGAAGACCTCCTCAATCCCACCAACACGTCTTTCTTTGAGGAAGCGGTGCCTGGGGAATCTGTAGTGGACTCTCCTATTTCTGGGGCTGAGGTCGCTGAGGTAGTTAAAAAGCTCCTTGGCGGCAAGGCCCCGGGGGTGGATGAGATCCGCCCGGAGTTCCTTAAGGCTCTGGATGCTGTGGGGCTGTCTTGGTTGACAAGACTCTGCAGCATCGCGTGGACATCGGGGGCGGTACCTCTGGATTGGCAGACCGGGGTGGTGGTCCCTCTCTTTAAGAAGGGGGACCGGAGGGTGTGTTCCAACTATCGTGGGATCACACTCCTCAGCCTTCCCGGTAAGGTTTATTCAGGTGTACTGGAGAGGAGGCTTCGCCGGATAGCCGAACCTCGGATTCAGGAGGAACAGTGTGGTTTTCGTCCTGGTCGTGGAACTGTGGACCAGCTCTATACTCTCGGCAGGGTTCTTGAGGGTGCATGGGAGTTTGCCCAACCAGTCTACATGTGCTTTGTGGACTTGGAGAAGGCATTCGACCGTGTCCCTCGGGAAGTCCTGTGGGGAGTGCTCAGAGAGTATGGGGTATCGGAATGTCTTATTGTGGCAGTCCGCTCTCTGTATGATCAGTGTCAGAGCTTGGTCCGCATTGCTGGCAGTAAGTCGGACACGTTTCCAGTGAAGGTTGGACTCCGCCAAGGCTGTCCTTTGTCACCGATTCTGTTCATAACTTTTATGGACAGAATTTCTAGGCGCAGCCAAGGCGTTGAGGGGTTCCGGTTTGGTGGCCACGGGATTAGGTCTCTGCTTTTTGCAGATGATGTAGTCCTGATGGCTTCATCTGGCCGGGATCTTCAGCTCTCACTGGATCGGTTCGCAGCCGAGTGTGAAGCGACCGGAATGAGAATCAGCACCTCCAAGTCCGAGTCCATGGTTCTCGCCCGGAAAAGGGTGGAGTGCCATCTCCGGGTTGGGGAGGAGACCCTGCCCCAAGTGGAGGAGTTCAAGTACCTAGGAGTCTTGTTCACGAGTGGGGGAAGAGTGGATCGTGAGATCGACAGGCGGATCGGTGCGGCGTCTTCAGTAATGCGGACGTTGTATCGATCCGTTGTGGTGAAGAAGGAGCTGAGCCGGAAGGCAAAGCTCTCAATTTACCGGTCGATCTACGTTCCCATCCTCACCTATGGTCATGAGCTTTGGGTCATGACCGAAAGGATAAGATCACGGGTACAAGCGGCCGAAATGAGTTTCCTCCGCCGGGTGGCGGGGCTCTCCCTTAGAGATAGGGTGAGAAGCTCTGCCATCCGGGAGGAACTCAACGTAAAGCCGCTGCTCCTCCACATCGAGAGGAGCCAGATGAGGTGGTTCGGGCATCTGGTCAGGATGCCACCCGAACGCCTCCCTAGGGAGGTGTTTAGGGCACGTCCAGCTGGTAGGAGGCCACGGGGAAGACCCAGGACACGTTGGGAAGACTATGTCTCCCGGCTGGCCTGGGAACGCCTCGGGATCCCCCGGGAAGAGCTAGACGAAGTGGCTGGAGATAGGGAAGTCTGGGCTTCCCTGCTTAGGCTGCTGCCCCCGCGACCCGACCTCGGATAAGCGGAAGATGATGGATGGATGGATGGATGGAATATCCCGAAAAAATGCTTTAAAGTACCTGATTTTCGCTATACTGTCCTGTGACGTCATCCAGTGATATAAATGCTATCTAGGCGGGTAGCACAGCAAGATATAGCGACATTAGCTCGGATTCAGACTCGGATTTCAGCGGCTTAAGCGATTCAACAGATTACGCATGTATTGGAACGGATGGTTGGAGTGTGGAGGCAGATAGTGAAAACAAAATTGAAGAGGAAATTGAAGCTTCTGACGCTATTCGGCCACGTCTGCCTTAGTATCGCCGGTAAAATGTGCAGACCAAACAATTGGGACTTTCGCATCTTGTGACACTGGAGCAACTTAAATCCGTCCATTGGTAAGTGTTTGTTTGGCATTAAATGTGGGTGGAGGGAAACGCTGGATGCAAATATAGCTACAAATGTACATACAGTTAGCCCAAATAGCATGTTAGCATCGATTAGCTGGCAGTCATGCAGCGACCAAATATGTCTGATTATTACATAAGTCAATAACATTAACAAAACTCACCTTTGTGATTTTGTTGACTTTATCGTTGGAAATGCATCTGCAGGATATCCATACATCTCTGTGCCATGTCTGCCTTAGCATCGCCGGTAAAATGTGCAGACCAAACGATCGGGACTTTCGCAACTTGTGACACTGGTTCAACTAAAATCCGTCGATTGGTAAGTGTTTGTTTGGCATTAAATGTGGGTGGAGGGAAAGGTTGGATGCAAATATAGCATCAAATGTACATACAGCTAGCCTAAATAGCATGTTAGCATCGATTAGCATGCCGTGCTAATCGATGCACAGTCTACGGTAAATCAACTTGAATCCGTCCCTGATCGTGTTGTTACACCCTCCGACAACACACCGACGAGGCATGATGTCTCCAAGGTACGGAAAACAGTCGAAAAAACAGAAAATATCAGAGCTGATTCGACTTGGTGTGTGTAATGTGTTTGAGAAAATGGCAGTTTGCTACCTAGAAAGGCGTTTAATTCGCCAAAATTCACCCATTTAGAGTTCGGAAATCGGTTAAAAAATATATATGGTCTTTTTTCTGCAACATCAAGGTATATATTGACGCTTACATAAGTCTGGTGATAATGTTCCCCTTTAACTTTAGAAATTGATGCCAGCAACACGTCAAAATAAGTTGGGAAAGGTGGCATTAAATACTGATAAAGTTGAATAATGCTCATCAAACACTTATATGGAACATCCCACAGGTGTGCAGGCTAATTGGGAACAGGTGGGTACCATGATTGGCCGAGGAAGCAGCTTCCTTGAAATGTTCAGTCATTCACAAACAAGGACGGGGAGAGGGTCACCACTTTGTTTACAAATATGTGAGAAAATTGTCGAACAGTTTAAGAACGACATTCCTCGATGAGCTATTGCAAACAATTTAGGGATTTCACCATTTACGGTCTGTAATATCATCAAAAATGTTCAGGGAATCTGGAGAAATCACTGCACGTAAGCAGCATGACAGTCGATCCCTAAGGTGGTACTTCATCAACAAATGACAGTGTGTAAAGGATATCCCCACACAGGCTCAAGAACACTTCAGAAAACAGCTGTTAATAACTACAGTCAGTCGCTACATATGTAAAGTGCAAGTTAAAACTCTACTACGCGAAGCGAAAGCCATTTATAAACAACACCCAGAAACGCTTGTGTGTCGGACTACAAACTAATATTTATTTGTCCTTCTTACAGGACTTGCAGAAAATGATTTGACATCTTCACATGAATCCATAGCCTGATAAACCGTACATATTATTAAGTTATCTGTTGTTGTTGTTGAGCATTTGTATTTAAATGACAAAACACAAAAAAACGAGATGTATTTAGAGTATGTGAAAGAGTCCTATGATGCACTCTTTTTATACAGGAGGTGCATGTCTCGCCAGAACACCTGCAAGGTATGCCCGAAGGTAATTTTGTTTTGCAGCCAGCATGTTCAGGGCGTCCATCATACTTCCAGGATAATAGTCATACATAATGAGAACAATAATAATAAGACGAATAAGACTAATATAAAAAGATGCTCGATATTACACATTTTACGGACTTGCACTCGTTCATTTTCTGAACAAGCTTATTTAGTTTGAGTTGACATAAGCTATGAGAAAAAAATAAATAAATAAATAAAAAATAGTGTTCATGTTTTGAACAAGCTTATTTAGGTGGAGTTGACATAAGCTATAAGAAAGAATTATAAACAAATAAAAAAATAAAATAAAAAGTGTTCATGTTCTGAACAAGCTTATTTAGTGTGAGTTGACAAGCTATGAGAAAAAATAATAATAAAACAAATAAATAAAAAGTGTTCATGTTCTGAACAAGCTTATTTAGTTGGAGTTGACATAAGCTATATTAAAATATTTAAAATAAATAAAAAAAATAAAATAACAAAGTGTTCATGTTCTTAACAAGCTTATTTGGTTTGAGTTGACATAAGCTATAAGAAATAATTTTTTAAATAATTTTTTAAAAAATACAGTAAAAAAGTGTTCATGTTCTAAACAAGCTTATTTAGTTTGATTTGTCATAAGTTATGAGAAAAAAATAATAAGTGTTCATGTTCTTAACAAGCTTATTTGGTTTGAGTTGACATAAGCTATAAGAAAAAAATATAAATATTTTTTTTTAAAATACAGTAAAAAAGTGTTCATGTTCTAAACAAGCTTATTTAGTTTGATTTGACATAAGTTATGAGAAAAAAATAATAAGTGTTCATGTTCTAAACAAGCTTATTTAGTTGTAGGTGACATAGGCAATAAGAAAAAAAATATAAATACATAAAAAAAAATACAATAAAAAAGGTGTTCATGTTCTAAACAAGCGTATTTAGTTTGAGTTTACATAAGTGATGAGAGAAAAAAAAGTGTTGTTCGTGTTCTGAACAAGCTTATTTAGTTTGAGTTGACATAAGCTATGAGAAAAATAATATAAATAAAAAAATACAATAAAAAAAGTGTTCATGTTCTAAACAAGCTTATTTAATTTGAGTTGACATAAGTTATGAGAAAAACAATTATAATAATAATAAAACAGTGTTCATCTTCTGAACAAGCTTATTCAGTTTGAGTTGACATAAGTTATGAGAAAACAATTATAATAATAATAAAAAGTGTTCATCTTCTGAACAAGCTTATTTAGTTTGAGTTGACATAAACTATAAGAAAAAAATATAAATAAAAAATTAAATAATTGTTCATGTTCTGAACAAGCTTATTTAGTTTGAGTTGACAAGCTATGAGAAAAAAAAAGTGTTGTTAATATTCTGAAGAAGCTTAATTTGAGTTGACAAGTTATGAGAAAAAATAAATAAATAAATAGTGTTGTTCATGTTCTGAGGTGGCGACTTGTCCAGGGTGTACCCCGCCTTCCGCCCGATTGTAGCTGAGATAGGCGCCAGCGCCCCCCGCGACCCCAAAAGGGAAAAAGCGGTAGGAAATGGATGGATGGATGGATGTTCTGAACAAGCGTATGTAGTTTGAGTTTACATAAGCAATGAGAAAAAAAAAAAAAAAAGTGTTAATTTTCTGAGCAAGTTTATTTAGTTTGAGTTGACATAAGCTATAAGAAAAAAAAATAGCTGTCAACCATTTTTAATTTTTGTATGTTTTGATGGGGTGTCTTAAAGCCATATTGGACCAAAAATACAAAAAAGAATGGAGGCGCAAAATTGAATTATAAGTGTTATAATGGTGGCAACACATGATGTAATAGATCATTATTTATATTAGCCTACTATCAAAATGACTGTCGCAGGCTGACGCAAATCTTCGTTGATAGAAATGTTGAAATATAAATATTTATTGTACACATTTGTACAACATTGGAAAACATTAGTAAAACTTCAGAGGGTTAGATAACTCCTGGAAATGACTGTCTTTTAATGGCCAAATGTATAAATATGTGTGTCCAAGTTAATGGATTTATTACAATCTTTGCAAGCTGGGTAACATTTGCTGTGGTCTGGAACACAACGGCACACGAACAATGATCATATATGCAGACATTTTTACATGCGGATAATGTGTCATGAAAAAGACAAAAATAAACAGAGGGAATTAAAGATAGCTACAAACGAGGCTTAATTATGCAATATGTACATACGGCTAGCCTAATTAGCATTTTAGCATCAACAAGGTTGCAGTCATATAGTAACAAAACATGCCTGATTAGCACTCCATAACAAGTCAATAAAGATCACCTTTGTGCATTTGCACACAGTATAAAATGTTTGGTGGACAAAATGACGCAAATAAGGAGTAGGCTTGAAACAGGTCTTTCTGTGGCGGCGTCGGAGAAAGTTATACATGTAAACGAACTGAGTCACAGTTCAGGGGCCGCCGAAATTAGGAGGACCTATCGGCACTTGCCAAAATACTCATCAGTAAAGCATAAACACACCTATTAAATTGGCTTTCCAACAATTAGGGAGGTTTGCATCACGTTTGTCTTACAGAACCCATATTACAATAAAAAAAACATTTTTTCACCCCATTTACATATATTTTCGAAAAAGCTCCATGGAGCCACCATGGCGCCGCAAAATAACTTTTAGTTTTGGTTGATTTTGGCACCCCCAGTGGACCAAAGCGATTGTGTTTTTCCAAGAAGAATGCATTTCCCACGAAGACAAGCACATATTGCGCCAAACTGACATAATGTCAGCTGTAATGTTGGCACAGATATTAGGTCTTTAATCTCTACGCTGATGTTAAATAGCAGACGCTATTAAGAAATGATCTTAGTTGACAAACATGACTCTACTGGTAAGAATGTTTAGGGGTAGATGCAGGTCTGAAGAAAATTAAGTAATGAAACTATCACGCCTGTGGCTTAATATTGCTAACATACACATTTTCAATAGCTAACATTACCATTATAATTTATTTGAGCATGGAAAGTCACTTACCAGTCCAGCGGGAACAGAACCAAGGCAGAATCAGTCCAAAAATCCTCGACTTTGAGTTCAAACCAGCGAATGTTCTTTAGTTCAGATAATCTCCTTTATTTTTCTTTTTTTAGTCTCCTCAGAAAATACTTTTCCTTTCTTTGGTTATTTTGGAGATTTGGCTACGACAGTATGTTGTGTTACGTCAGGGTCACGTTGTGTCGCGCAGGTCGTTTCCCCAGGTTGCTAAAGGACATCCGGAAACTGCATGTAGGTCAGAAAAATGATTCATTCCAATAAATGAAGCGTGTCAATGGCACGGGGAGCTAAGGTAAAACTACAGGAAAAGCTAAGCAAAGGAGCAGGAACAAGAGTCCAATGTTGCATGTAGCACATAAAAACAGCTGGACCAAGTGTGGCGAGAGAAGGGAATTAACAGCTCTCTGATTATTGACCGGGAGCAGGTGAGCGTCCCAAACGCTAATCAGAGGCAGGTGTACCTAATCGAAGCCCATGGCAACGAGGTACACAAAACAGGGGTGCTGAAACAGAGCTAAACTTTATGAAAACATAAACAAAGATACTTTGTGCTGCTTTAAAATCAGCAAACTGTCTGGCTGTATGTTTTGTTAAAAAAAGACATGGAAGAAATGCAAATTTATTCCGACATTGAGATGGAAAAACAACAACTTTTCATGGTTTGCACAGCTACAGTAAACATAGAGCTGAAATGAAGACAAAGTGACAGCAGGGGGTGTTTCTTTACTAGTTGGGTGTCTCATTTCATCTCAGAAGCGTCGGTTTTAGTTCCTTCATCTCTGTGACCTTGCATAGATAATTCATGCTCAAAGCCATAATATAACTTAAGGAGAAATGTCGGAAAATAAGGTCTTTAAAATTAAAATGAACAATTTCCAAAAATGTCTAACTTGGATTCTCATGGATTCTTAAGCTACAGCTTTGACTCTATAAATCTATATGTATATATATATATATATATATATATATATATATATATATACATATATATATATATATATATATATATATATATATACATATATATATATATATATATATATATATATATATATGTATATATATATATATATATATATATATATATATATATGTATATATATATATATATATATATATATATATATATACATATATATATATATATATATATATATATATATATATACATATATATATATATATATATATATATATATATATATGTATATATATATATATATATATATATATATATGTATATGTATATGGCTTCACGGTGGCAGAGGGGTTAGTGTGTCTGCCTCACAATACGAAGGTCCTGCAGTCCTGGGTTCAAATCCAGGCTCGGGATCTTTCTGTGTGGAGTTTGCATGTTCTCCCCGTGAATGCCTGGGTTCCCACCGGGTACTCCGGCTTCCTCCCACCTACAAAAACATGCACCTGGGGATAGGTTGATTGGCAACACTAAATTGGCCCTAGTGTGTGAATGTGAGTGTGAATGTTGTCTATCTGTGTTGGCCCTGCGATGAGGTGGCGACTTGTCCAGGGTGTACCCCGCCTTCCGCCCGATTGTAGATAGGATAGGCGCCAGCGCCCCCCGCGACCCCAAAAGGGAATGAGCGGTAGAAAATGGATGGATATATATATATATATATATATATATATATATATATATATATATATATATATATATATATATATATATATATACAAATATACATTTATATATATATATATATATATATATATATATATATATATATATATATATATATATATATATATATATATATATATATATATATACACACACACACAATGTGTTGCTTACCCTAAATGGTGTTGGATTCCATCAGCGTGAGCGAGTGGACCTCCCAGACGTTTTTCCTATCGCTGGCACAAAAAGTCAGACACTAACAACACCTGCAGGCAATTTTCGAGTCGCCAATTAAGCCAATGAGCAAGCGGTAGCGAGCGGAGGTGTGTGGGAGGCGACAGTAAATATTGGAATCCGACATAATGGCAGAGCACTAAGATAAGCAGTAATACTTTCCTACTGTACATGATTACAGTGATCTGATCATTGTGATGCTGTATGACACACGCAAGTTTTTACTTTATCCTGCAAGTATAACTGACGCCCTGATCTTTCTGGCTGCAAAACGAGCTTACTTTTGGGCATATCTTGCACCCCCTGTATCTTGAGGTTTTTTTTTGTATGACTCCAAGGAATGCCGAAATACAAACAAAAGTGCATCATAGGACTCTTTCACGTTTTTTTGTTTTGTCATTTAAATACACATGATCCACACAACAGTCAATTTAACGATAATATGTACGATTCAACAGTCAACTTAACGATAATATGTACGATTTATTAGGTTATGGGTTCATGTGAGGATGTCGAAAATCACTTGCTGCAAGCCCTGTAAGAAGGACGAATAAATGCTCTTATTTGGAGTCTGACACATGTCTGACAAGCGTTCCTGGGTGTTGTTGATAAATGGCTTTCGCTTTGCATAGCAAAATTTAACTTGCACTTACAGATGTAGCGACCAACCCTAGTTACTGGCAGTGGTTTTCTGAAGTGTTCAGTGTGGTGGGGTTGCACATGTGGTGATATCTTTTACACACTGACGTCGCCTGAGGGATTCGAGGTCCATAACAACATCGCTTACATGCAGTAATTTCTCCAGATTTTCTGAACCTTTTGATGATATTACGGACCGTAGCTGGTGCAATCCCTAAATACCTCGCAATAGTTGGTTGGGAAATGTAGTTCTTAAACTGTCGAACAATTTGCTCACACATTTTTTCACAAAGTGGTGAACCTCGCCCCCATCCTTGTTTGTGAAGGACTGAGCTTTTTTAATGGAATGTGCTTTTTTAACCCAATCGTGGGTTGTTACAAGCGTTCCAGGGTGTTGTTGATAAATGGCTTTCGCTTTGCATAGCAGAGTTTTAACTTGCACTTACAGATGTAGCGACCAACCCTAGTTACCGACAGCAGTTTTCTGAAGTGTTACGTGTGGTGGGGTTGCACATGTGGTGATATCCTTTACACACTGACATCACCAGAGGGATTCAAGGTCTGTAACACCATCGCCTACATGCAGTAATTTCTCCAGATTCTCTGAACCTTTTGATGCTATTACGGACCGTAGCTGGTGTAATCCCTAAATACCTCACAATAGCTGGTTGAGAAATGTAGTTCTTAAACTGTCGGACAATTTGTTCACACATTTTTTCACAAAGTGGTGAAGCTTGCCCCCATCCTTGTTTGTGAAGGACTGAGCTTTTTTAATGGAATGTGCTTTTTTAACCCAATCGTGGGTTGTTACAAGCGTTCCAGGGTGTTGTTGATAAATGGCTTTTGCTTTGCATAGCAGAGTTTTAACTTGCAATTACAGATGTAGCGACCAACCGTAGTTACCGACAGCGGTTTTCTGAAGTATTCCATGTGGTGAT